>NC_134464.1:68474016-68683127 GCF_047948215.1 Lycorma delicatula | reverse complement strand
TGATCCAGAAATCCAGAAAGGAGAATGAAGAAAAGCACAAAATAAAGGGCTTATTGATACGTGGAAAACGTTTAAAAATTCAAATAATTCAAAGATTCCACTGAAAAAAACAATGAAATGTTAATTAACATATTTTTTTGGGCGGTGGGAGTGAATATGATGAATTTTAGTATAATATTATTATAGGAAGTTTAAATTAACTAACTAAATTTTTACATAATTTAAACAAAATCAATATTTTAAATTTTGATCGGCTCCCCCATTCCCAGTATTGTCCTCAAAGTATTTTTTTGGAATCACTTGCACTACTACGGTGCTTAGGAAGAGAAAAAAAAATCGGCTAAAAAATATGCTATAATTGTAATTTTTAGAGAAGGGAGAATTTTGGAGCAATTTTTTTTTTTTTTCAGTAACATAATCTGCATGTATGCATGATGTAGTGAACATGTTTTTTTTGTTTTTTTAATAGTTTCAAAGTTTATTTACAATCGATTACAATTATATTAGCCTTGAATAATTATATGTGCCTTGGAGCACACTCGCAATCGCATGATAAGGAGTTTCCAGTGAAATTCCTCAAACATTATACACTAGTTATCATATAGAACTTTTGTGGTTAGCAGCGCATTTTTTTTTTGTCTTTAGTCATTTGACTGGTTTGATGCAGCTCTCCAAGATTCCCTATCTAGTGCTAGTCGTTTCATTTCAGTATACCCTCTACATCCTACATCCTTAACAATTTGTTTTACATATTCCAAACGTGGCCTGCCTACACAATTTTTTCTTTCTACCTGTCCTTCCAATATTAAAGCGACTATTCCAGGATGCCTTAGTATGTGGCCTATAAGTCTGTCTCTTCTTTTAACTATATTTTTCCAAATGCTTCTTTCTTCATCTATTTGACGCAATACCTCTTCATTTGTCACTTTATCCACCCATCTGATATTTAACATTCTCCTATAGCACCACATTTCAAAAGCTTCTAATCTTTTCTTTTCAGATACTCCGATCGTCCAAGTTTCACTTCCATATAAAGCGACACTCCAAACATACACTGTCAAAAATCTTTTCCTGACATTTCAATTAATTTTTGATGTAAACAAATTATATTTCTTACTGAAGGCTCGTTTAGCTTGTGCTATTCGGCATTTTATATCGCTCCTGCTTCGTCCAACTTTAGTAATTTTACTTCCCAAATAACAAAATTCTTCTACCTCCATAATCTTTTCTCCTCCTATTTTCACATTCAGTGGTCCATCTTTGTTATTTCTACTACATTTCATTACTTTTGTTTTGTTATTGTTTATTTTCATTCAATAGTTCTTGCGTAGGACTTCATCTATGCCGTTCATTGTTTCTTCTAAATCCTTTTTACTCTCGGCTAGAATTACTATATCATCAGCAAACCGTAGCATCTTTATCTTTTCAGCTTGTACTGTTACTCCGAATCTAAATTGTTCTTTAACATCATTAACAGTTCCATGTAAAGATTAAAAAGTAACGGAGACAGGGAACATCCTTGTCGGACTCCCTTTCTTATTACGGCTTCTTTCTTATGTTCTTCAATTGTTACTGTTGCTGTTTGGTTCCTGTACATGTTAGCAATTGTTCTTCTATCTCTGTATTTGAACCCTAATTTTTTTTAAATGCTGAACATTTTATTCCAGTCTACGTTATCGAATGCCTTTTCTAGGTCTATAAACGCCAAGTATGGTGGTTTGTTTTTCTTTAATCTTTCTTCTACTATTAATTTGAGGCCTAAAATTGCATCCCTTGTCCCTATACTTTTCCTGAAACCAAATTGGTCTTCTCCTAACACTTCCTCCACTCTCCTCTCAATTCTTCTGTATAGAATTCTAGTTAAGATTTTTGATGCATGACTAGTTAAACTAATTGTTCTGTATTCTTCACATTTACCTGCCCCTGCTTTCTTTGGTACCATTACTATAACACTTTTTTTGAAGTCTGACGGAAATTCCCCTTTTTCATAAATATTACACACCAGTTTGTATAATCTATCAATCGCTTCCTCACCTGCACTGCGCAGTAATTCTACAGGTATTCCGTCTATTCCAGGAGCCTTCTGCCATTTAAATCTTTTAATGTTCTCTTAAATTCAGATCTCAGTATTGTTTCTCCCATTTGATCCTCTTCAACTTCCTCTTCTTCCTCTATAACACCATTTTCTAATTCATTTCCTCCGTATAACTCTTCAATATATTCCACCCATCTATCGACTTTACCTTTCGTATTATAAATTGGTGTACCATCTTTGTTTAACACATTATTCGATTTTAATTTATGTACCCCAAAATTTTCCTTAAATTTCCTGTATGCTCCGTCTATTTTACCAATGTTCATTTCTCTTTCCACTTCTGAACACTTTTCTTTAATCCACTCTTCTTTCGCCAGTTTGCACTTCCTGTTTATACCATTTCTTAATTGCCGATAGTTCCTTTTACTTTCTTCATCACTAGCATTCTTATATTTTCTACGTTCATCCATCAGCTGCAATATATCGTAGCGCATACATTAAGTAATTATGGACATTTAACACCTAACAACATAACAAGAGAAAGAGAAATAAAACAAGTCATAAATTTGAAGAAAAAATGAAAAGAATATGCAATAAATTTGAAAATAAAAATCGAGGAGATAATGTACAGCACTCACAACTGAATTTGCATGTAAAGACACTATAAAGTCGCTAAGGTTCAGAACGAGTAACCGTTTTAATATTCTAACGTTGTTTCAGTTGTCTAGGATATTCAAAGCTTCGTAATTCACGTGGTTGTAAAGTCGCAGATCATACTTTGAATTGAATCGTCGTATTTCCTCCCGGACGTATCGCATGTATTTATTTATTTAGCGTATGGCAGCAAAACATAACACCAATTACAATCAAAATTACAAACAAAGATTTAACAAACTAATATATGCTACTGATTCTGGAGTCGCCATCAGGAAACCTTCAGGGTTCCCTTCATAAGCTGTCCTTGGGTAAACTTCTGTGATGTGTCTGAGTTTGATTTTCACCACACTCACAAACGGGCGTCGGTGTTTTATCCCATTTATACAGAAAATAGGCGCACCTATCACGCTGAGTCCGTATTCTGGTTAGCGTTGACATGACTTACGTGGCAAGACACAACCCGACGGCCTTTGAGTAATACATGGGATTACTAAATATGATTACATGGGACGCATCGTAAACCTAAATATTTGAGTATTTCACTGTGTTTTTATAAACCAAGGTGCTTCTGTTACACACCTCGACTTGCTCGAAGTACTCCAAAGTTGGATCCCATAAGTCCAGATCGGTTTTAGAATTTTTGAGCATACCAGCAGCTTATTAGGTAAATATAACTGACAACAAACAGAAAATTTCCTTAAAATTTTCTTAAGTTGCTTTCTCTTCTCTCGTATATGAACTTTCTACGTTAGTCGATGGTCGAGGTATAGACCTTCGTACTATAATTACCCCTCATTATTTATTTTTCGATCTTTGGGTCATGAAACGTTGAGAAATGCAAAATAAATCTCATACTCTATTTCTTGACTGATTACCATACTTTTCTTCTTTCAGCTTAGCTCTACAGTTATGTTGCCAGGAGAGTAAAAATAACGAACACCGTTACTTTTGTAGTATTTTTTTAATTCAATAATGAACATTTTATTTAATAAATCATTTAGGTTGAAATGGATTTCATCCGACATGTAAATGTACATATTGAGTAGCATAACGATTTTATTTTTTTTAATTCCTAAAATTGTCTTCGTTATCGTTGGTTTTAAGCTTCTGGATAATCTGCAACTTGTACGGAGAGTAATGCAAGTCCTATATTTTCAAAATTTCTGTGTTTTTTTTTTGACCTCATATTATTTATATATACTAATATCTATAACAGTTCCATCACATTCTTTTTTTCGAATAAGTTTCAATTTGAATAATTCCCTTTGTAATAACGGCATAAAAATGAATATAGTCTTATATTTTATTCTTCAATAAAACTGTGTTTTCCAACAGAATTTTTGCATTAATTTATCTTTAAATGTAGAAGGAAAACTAAAAAAAAATGTTCTTTTTTAATTAATTTAATAGCTTTACAATTAAATTCTGATGTTAATGGATTTAATTTCTTAAAGCAATTTAAGATATATTAAAATAAACCATCTCTCGGGTTTGTTTCTAAGAGATACAATTAATATCATATACATAGCAAGTAGGAATGTTGCACAATATTATTCTCATATGGCTTAACGTAATCTTCTATACAAGTTAATAGAGCGTAGAAATATATGCATGTATTAGCATTATCTCAATTTGTAACTCTAAATTGTTAATTTTCTGTTAGGGTAAAACCAGATGAGGATTTAATACTGTCATCTTTTAATGTATTTTCTACAGACTATTACATAAATAGCGTAATTGTTGATAATATATGGTAGTAAAACATTATATGTATGCGCATACATCCGTAATATTTTATTAGAGCGGAATATAATAGTTTTCACAAATATAACTTTTATTCCTTTCAAAGTTAGATCCTGATAGATCCTCATATATATATATATATATATATATATATATATATATTTGTAAAAAGAGAGGGGAGATATGTAAAAAGAGAGAGAGTTCACTTAAATTCAATGATTGTTATTTATAATTTCATTGTATCCAATTCAATATCTGTGTGACGTGCAGTTTTTGCAAAATCAGCAATTGTTACAAAATCATGTTATATTGTGAATTTGTGATCGATCAATGTAACTTGTATTTCATGAGTATAATGCTAATTACTCATTGTTAGTCTCAAAAAAAAAACTATCTAAAAAATATTTTATATCTAAAAATAATTAATAATGTAGTAGACAATTACATGATATTTCAGATGTTTGCGAACAATAATTAAATCTTATAAACGACGAATTTCTGGCATAAAAACATGGGCGAATAGCGCGTTAATTGGTTAAATTATGTAGTTGCATTAAATTCATTATTTAAATGTTTATAATTGTGATTATGGACTTGAAAAAATATTACTCATTAATAGAGACTGGATTATATGCAACATAAAATCTTGAAATATGCATGAAAAGTGTCAAAATATGGAACTTTAAATAATAAAAAAATACTAATTTTTAGTTTTTTTTTTTATTTCAAAATCAGCATACAATTAGTAAGTTATTGAATAATATATCGAAAAATTCGATAATTAAAAACTATTTAATATTTTGTTACTTTTGTAAACGTAAACAATTAGAAGTATTGTTCCGCGGCTGCTAAGTGCGCTCTAAGAGCCGTGCAGCTAATAGGTTTGGCCGGCTACAACGTAAGATTTCATTTATTAATAAGGTACCCTAGCGAAAAATATCGTAAATATAGCGAAAATATACATCATCAGTAAATTTTAAGGAAAATATGTAATAACCGGTGAGATTGGGCTATGCAAATGTGCAAACGCAAATAATCCGGTCTCTACTCATTAAAGTTTAAAAAGCTCAGTTGACGCGCAGGTTGTTGGACTGGAGGCTCTCTTTTCCTGTTTAGCATCCAAAACCACCGTAAGGTATTACTTTAGAAGATGATATATATAAATGTAAATGAAGTGTAATCTCGTACAGTCTCAGGTCGTCCATTCCTGAGACGTGTGGTTAACTGAAACCCAACCACCAAAGAACACCGGTATCCACGATATAGTATTCAAATCCGTATAAAAGTTACTGCCTTTACTAGGATTTGAATCTTAGAACTCTCGAGTTCGAAATCAGCTGATCTCCGATAACGAGTTTAACGAGTAGACCGAGTCGGTGGGTATGGACCGGAGACTGACTTCTTGCTACCTACGGTGTCTCGTTGCGGTAAATTATCCCCTCCACTGTTATTATTAGCATGCCAACACTACTTTAGAGCCCAAGGTATAACTTTGCATCTATATGTTTATGCTTTCTAAAGTTTGACGAGAAAAAATAATATAAATATTCCGTTTTTTTTTTCTCGTGCATACAGTTGCTTTATGAGCACTGAACAAGTTGATTGAAATACTGTACAGCGTGACAAAATAACCGTTCATAATAATAAATAATAATAATAATCATAAACAGTAAAGCTATTTTACCGCTTCTATTACGTCTTTTCTATTGAGATCAATCTACAGAGTGATACTAAAATATGGTGACACAGCTTCATATTTCAAAACTGAGGCATACTAGTATGTAGAAATAAGTGGGGATAATCACAATTGCTACTTTATGGTGTATTTGAAAATATTGTCCATCGTCTTGGATTGGAGTGTTGAAAATTATTAATTATTGATATACACTTCGTCTGTTGTAGAAATAAGATTATTTAATTATCAAAAATACTTATCAACATTTAATGAAAAGAAAAAAAATTATTTCGTTAACAAGGATTTTTCTATTAGCTCTACATAAATACAGGGTTCATCTTATTAATTTTTCTATACATCTCTAAATATAAATTTTATTTTCATTTATTTTATTCTAATTCAACTTTAATTAATTAAATTTATTATTAAGAATAAAAATTAAACTTAATTTAAATTTTTATTTAACATAAATATATAAATAATTAAATTCATGGTGCAACTATATTATTTTCCTGTGGTATTTTCAACAAGAATAAATAAATAATTAATGGTGACCTAGTAATATAATACTTAAATAATAATTTGTTTTAAAGTAGTAATAATAGATGAAGTTAACTTAGAGAATTATAAAATTACTGGCATACCAATTGCCAAATTAAAATTGTATTATTAAAATATATGCTAAAATATAACAGAAATATAACATTTTTTTATGAAATGGCATTGATACAAGCCAGATGTGTTATGCTATTAAATTTGAATGATTTAATTTCCATTTTATAACAAATAAACAAAAATTAAATAAATAAAAAAACACTTAAGTTGTAAAATTTATATGAATTATAAAAATTTTAATCACTAATGTAAAATTTATATAACAAATATTTCAATTTAATCTATTCCGTACGTTATTAGTTTAACATTTATAGATTGTTTTATTTATAGCGAAGTTAAGAATATAAAACATTTAGCGTATGTTATTGAATGATTTAAAACATAATTATACCTCGAAGGAAAGCTTTTTCCTTTTGTAAGTGTAAAAATATGTTTTAACAATAAGTGAAAGTTCATTTTTTTTTTTTACAAAAAAGATTATTTAGGAGTATATATGACTTAATGGTCTGCACTACTTTGTGGATTAAACTTCCGACTACGTAAAGTTTCTTTTTCATTTCAGTATATTTTTATTAATTCTACTTGAAACTCTATGAATAATTCCATCTTCAAATCTATGAAAAAATGAAATCAAGACACATCCAACTAACTATTTTCCATCGATTTATTTAATATTTATATTCAATAATATTCATGCATACAATCACGCTTTTTCAAAACAGAAATTTGTCTCCAAATTGTTTTTTTTTTAAATTAGTAGTCAACATTCTTTACTTTACAAAATATATAATTCACAAGCATCTTCAACTCTATGCAAAAAATGAAATCAAAACACGTTCTGTCAAGCTTAAACTTTCATTCAATTATTTTCCTACTATATGAAGTTTCTTTTATATTTCAATATAAGACTTTTTCTACATACAGCTTTATAGTTAAACGTATTCATGTTGAGCTACTTTTTTTTTTGCAAACCACATATTTACTAGATCCCAATGAAAGAGATGTGATGAACAAAATGTATCACAACTTATTTTTAAATAGTATTCTTAGTGTTTCATATATTACTGAATTCATTCTGTAGAATTTATTGTATAATAAAAAATAATATAATATAGTATTAAAACGGTATCCCTGTAAAAAAATGGAATCGACCAAGTAACCCACATCGTTACTCGATTTATTTTCTATCGAAAACACACGGGACTTTGACCATACTTGACTGGTCTGCCGAAAGAAATTGAAGCATCTAAATAATATAACTTTATCTAACTGGGCTAAGAGATTTTTATGAATTTCTAATTTTCATTTTTATCTTTTCATTTAAGTAGTTTGAATTACATAAATATTCGGTTTAGAAGAGTCATTCCACTAAAACCGCTTCAGTACCTTTTAGGTAGATTTCATAAGAAAGCTACCTATTTTAATGGGTATCATTATTATTATTCGAGTTCCGGAAAATTCCGACATATCTTCACGTTTCACATTCCTCAGACCCCAAAACCACCATGAGTTCAAAAGTTTATATATATATATATATATATATATATATATATATATATATATATATATTTCACTTTCTTTTGGACACGATAATTGCCGTAATTTTGCACCAATCACTTTCAAATTGATACAAAAATATAAATACCCAAAATATTGGTCGAGTACGTTAATGGGAAAAATCGGACCATGGGGGTGGAAATGGAGAGCTTTTTTCAAAAAACAAAATATCGCTATAACTTTCTTGTTAAGTAAAATATTGAATTCGTTAAAAGTTCCTACTATTTTTTATACAATGGCCTAAAACTTATGTAAGTAAAGTTTTTTGATATCACCAACCATTGGCCCAGGAGGTGGAAAAAATGAGGTTTCAAAGACAAAAAAAATCGTACCTCCCTTAATAGGCACAGTATCGAATCGGGTTAAAGAGGTCGTTAGTCCTCTAAACTTTACCTAAAACTTTTGTCTGAAACAATTTTTGATATGACCAACCCTTACGGCAAGGGATGCCAAAATATTACTGAAATTGTAAGAAGATAGGGCTCGTCGCATCCTAAACATGTGAAACCTTTTTCCGGATCCAACCATTGTGGTATTGAGTAAATTTGAAGTTTTTCTTAACTTTAAGGTGGAAATCTTTTTTATCCTCTATTTAAAACCGGTGAAATCAGCCTCCGCCTTCCGGCGTGCCGAAAGGAATTTTTTTAATTTCAAGATGATTGAGGCTATATATTAGAAATCCATTCACCGAAAAAATGATTTTTACTCAGGTAATTTAGATTCCCGGCATCCTGTGCATTTTAAATGGATCTGGAGAGATCTGAAGTTAAAATAAGGACAAAGATTGGCCCAAGGGTGTATACACGAACCTTCATGCAATGTGCAGTTAGTACAGGTGAAAAAATCTGTGTGTTTTATATATATATGCGTATGTGTAAAATTGAGACTCAAAAATCTACTACACAAAAAAAACTACTTCATCAGTTCATTGAAATTTAGATATATGAATATTAAAATTTGATTAAAATTGGTTGAGTTGCTCTTGACCGATTAGGATCATCTGATCTCGGTCTGACCACTTTTGAATTTGGATATTTCTACAGTAGTTACTGTGGGATCTTAATGCGCTCCAATAAAAAAACAATAATGTTAATCGAAAAAACCATTTTGTGCATGAGATTACATTTTTGTTCAGAATTCTTAATTTTATTTGTATATCCAAAATCATTCTTATTTATTTAGTAAAATGAATTTGAAAGTAAGGGGTCGAAAAAGCCAATTTT
Source organism: Lycorma delicatula (assembly GCF_047948215.1). Taxonomy (NCBI): domain Eukaryota; kingdom Metazoa; phylum Arthropoda; class Insecta; order Hemiptera; family Fulgoridae; genus Lycorma; species Lycorma delicatula. The sequence continues at coordinate 68,673,622 of NC_134464.1, read as the reverse complement.
AAAGATTATAGAGGTAGCATCATCGACTCTTGTCGTTGACTAAATGCCGGCAGATTAATATTTTTCCCTCAAATTTGCTCTTATCATAGAAAAAAATTAGTCTTTTATTATGAATAAAGTGGCATCTCATTTTTTTTCAAATCGGTTGGTGGTAATTAGATTTATCTAATAAAACTTTTATGGAGCCATTAGAGAATTCAAAGTTTAAATGATAGCAATTTTTCAATTTTAAAAGACAAAATATTTTAACTTACTTATTTTGTAAAAAATATTTTTGAATATATATGTATTAAATTTAATGAAAATATCACAAGCCGTTCGTAAAATATAAATTTTTATTGAATAAAATGCAAAATGATGGTCAAAGGAAAACGAAGTAGACAAAACATTTGCCATATGAAAATTTATTTTGAAATCTTGAATCAGACCCTTAGATTCGGTCAACAGCTGTCAGGTTGGCTTCGGAAACGTCCGATTTAAATAAATATGTGACATATTTATCAATAAACTAAAATTACATTATTCAGCCCGGATTTAACAAAAAAAATAGGTAATTTCTTCAAGATAAAATATTCTAGATGGCGAGCATTCACAAACACCCTTGAATTCGAAAATGTAAATTATTTGTATCTCATTGCAATATCCCAACGGAAATTACCTTTATCTTTTCATTAATCCTAACCTTCAACTCGTTCATTCTATCAGGATGAGAACACTGAGGTTTTTAAAGGTTCCATTAAACATTACGTACTGAAAGATCCGACAGAAAAAATCATACCTTACTACCCGAACATGATATGGTTTTCAAAACGTTTTGATATGAGTTGTAATTGTTCTGTTTACATTTTTTATTTTTAATTAAAATATCTATCTAAGACTGATATTTCCTCTCAAAGTGTGAAAGACAAGCCAAACAATACAATATTTCACAGTCCAGACTACTGTGGATTCCGCAGGAATGAAATTCTGACTGTTATGATAATTTCTTTCATTTGAATATTCTTTATAGGACCTCTTATTCTATACTGGACCCATATAGAGACGTGGCTTTTTAACTAATCTTCATAGTTAAAATCAGATTATGACGATGAACACACCGGGTTAGTCTAGTGGTAAACGCGTCTTCCCAAATCAGATGATTTTGAAGTCGAGAGTTCCAGCGTTCACGTTCTAGTAAAATCAGTTATTTTTACACGGATTTGAATACTAGATCATGGATACCGGTGTTCTTTGGTGGTTGGGTTTCAATTAACCACATATCTCAGGAATGGTCAAACTGAGATAGTACATCCTCTGAAGTATTATCTGGACCGTAATTACCAGAGGCTAAGCAGGAAAAAGAAATATTACGACGCTGGAGTTCAAATATGACGAAATTGTAGCTTCAAACAATAAGTTTAAAAAATACTTATACCGCAAATAGACGGCCTTCGTTTTATAGTAAACTAACGGCATTGACTATTGATATAGAGTGACGTCATAAAGATCCATCCAAATAAAACTATGACTTTGCATTTGCAATGAATTATTTAAAATCTCTATTTTCACTTTATACGAGTATATTTTTGACTTAAAAATGAAAATTATATACAAATTTAAAACTAAATAATCTAGAAGTTTTCATTATTATACGCAATTGTTTTTGTGTTGTATTTTTATGTATTAATAATGCATTATTCAGGAAACCAGGTGGCTTCCGAGTTTTCTTTTTCTAATACAGCTGTTTCCAACCTTTTTTACACTTGCGTACCATATAGCATTATATTTCCGTAAATTTATTATCGCTTTAAAAATACGTTGGTAAATGAAATTAATACAGCCACTGTATTTTTAAATTTATGTCTGTTATAAATGGAAATAAAATACTATCATAGGATTAAAAAAAAAATCATTGGGTAATAATTTATATGTACATTATAATTTAAAAAAATAAAAATTAAGGCGTTTGATTTAGTAACATGTAAAACCGTTGGTACCTTTGTTCACTATTCCCTATAATTTTCTGTATATATAATTTTCATGTTATAAATATTCTGGGAGAGGGTGTGATAAGGTGTTGGTTTTATACCCAAAAAAATAGTGTTGATCACAACGTCTACTAGGTTTCTCTTGCATGATTGTGACATCAATTTAGCAAAACAGATAACGCTTTAACAAGACAGAACGAACACTTACACTTACTGATCAACCGTGGTTGTACGTTCAGTAGAACATCGACGTTAAAAAAAATCATTCTAAAACAAGCGATCAGAACTTATCCGACATATATTATTAAAAAATATTTTCTTGAAAATCAGGTAATTTATGGTCTCTTTTCTTCAGAAAAATGTAAAAAACAACTTTTTTAAATTTTATGAAAATTGTGTTTTTTTGCAAATTTTATAAAAAAGATAAATAAATAGATAAAAAATAAAAAAATAATTAAAAAACTGTGAATTGGATTGTATGAATGATAGAAATAAATAACATGTCACATAAGGAAAACCTGTGCAATAAGTGATGCTTGGAAACGACACAGGTGCTTCTGACTATGACTGGGATCAATCATTTCACTGTCAGCCGTATTTTATAATTTTCTTTTTTTATATAAAAAATAAAGTATTCCTATCAAAATCTGAATTACCTTATCGTTCGCCTATTAATAATAATCTTAGAATAACGTTGTATTAAATTGATTTGATTCAGTAGTTTATTATTTTTTTCACTGAGGATTTAAAGCCTCAATATATTTAACAGTGATTTTTAATGTACATTCATTACCTTGAAAAGAAGAAGAAGAATTCAGATTTATTTGAAGTAGTAACCATAAAGCAGTAATAGTATTTTGTAAGCAAAACAGCATGCAACCAACGTCATGGTTATTTTAGTGATCAGCACTCTGTTTTTTTATTGAAATGATCTTTTATTCGATTCTCACAATAAAATTATTTGTTAGTTGAGTGTATATCTCTCAAGTTATTTATTAAATAAATACTTTTTTTTTACTCTTTCAATAAAAAAATTTTAAGACATTTTATGGTTTTAATACCATTAAAGTGATAATTATTCCAAATTATAAAATACATTATCCATTTTCCATTTGTTAACCTCTGATTAAATAATTTACTATTTTCTTTTTAAATAAAATTAATTTGATAAATTCTGAGTTAAAAATTCGAAACATATATTTGGTTTGGAAATATGAATTTTCATATGCATGATGTACCTTGCTTTAAAATATTTAAGAACTGATTTAAATCAATTATACCCCAATTTATTTTTAAAAATATAGTTACAATACCTTGTCTGAGATAGCTTTCGTTTTAAATGTAGCATATTTGAGATTATAACTTGAAACGCATTAAATGTGATTCGGTGTTAAATAATATTTTTAAGGATCTTTGTTTTTGTTATGATCTATTTAAAGAGTGGATATTATATAATGTAAGTTCATCCATTTTTAAAGGTTTTTAACACATTTCAGGTATTTCTATATTTAAATCAAATAAAATAAAAATCTAAATAATAAAATGGTGTAAATTAGACAACTTTTCGAAAATATTAGAAATAACAAAACTCTATCAAAGACTAATTTTAAAATTATCGCCTTATCCAACAATATAACATTTAACGCTCCTAGTGGCAGAAGCTAAACTTATATAAAAAGAAAACTAGTTGGCTTTAATTTAAAATAGAATGTACAATTCTCAATTTAATAACTGTTTGATTCTGTAGGCGTCAGAAAGAAATTTTCATCAGCAATCCATTTACTGTACAGTTGTTTTAATGGTGATTTGAACGGTTCATTTTTGCAGACATCTAGTGGTTGCAATAGAGATTGTCAATCCGCCTGGAATTATTACTTGGTCTGTCTTAACATTTTATAAAATGTCTTTCATTTTATCAGTCGTATAGTCCCTATAACTATAGATTACTAGCATACCGGTATTTTTTTTATTAAGTAAACCTCCTGATCTCTTTTGCTAGACACACCTGATCCAATCTAAAATTAAGGTTTCGTCCATCCAGCTTGATTCCTGTGCTCTGATAATATATCCATTTAGCTGAACGAGTACAATAACTATGGTGAATATACAGGACGACCATGGGTAACTGATACTGTAACTGTAGCGTCATTAGAACCGAATGCAGTTTATACAGAATAAATCAGTTTTATAAAAATACCGCAACTTCGTTCCTATCGATAATAGGAACAGGATGTTAATATTTAAGGATGTATTCTGTATATGCGGCATCTGGTATTGATAATCGAAAGCCTTATGTATCCATATTTATGTGATTGAATTTAAAGGTACTTCTAAGAAAATGTTTACTTTATATAAATTATTCTGGCTAAAGGCTATGTTTGAAGTAAGCCTTGCACCCTTATTTTTTCTCTCCAATTCCAAGAAAAAAAATTGAGATTGGTACTCGAATAAATACGGTATATATCGGATAAAAAATTTCTTTATAATACTCTTTTTAATATGTTTCATTAAAATATTTCATCATATTTATTTTACTCATAAATTAACATGATTCTTTTCTGTATTACTAATGGGTATTTTTAATTTCACTTTTTTGCTTATAAAATTAAAAATTTACAGCCAGTGAAGATCAAAGAAATATTTTGACATGATTCCACTGCGATATTTATTTTTTGTTTTCAATTCTCTTTGCTTAAGTTAAATTTTTTTTATGAAGCAGCGTTAATAATTTAAAAAATAATTTTATTTTGTAAATCTATAGTTTACATACTCTGTGTGTGTGTGTGTGTCACACACACACACACACACACACACAGAGAGAGAGAGAGAGTGAGAGAGGGATAATTTTATAATCTATATGATTTTAATATATTATTATATTATCTTGTACAAGTATTGATGTAAAATACATATTTTTTTGTAATATTTGTAAATCAATGACAAATTTTAAAGATTTAACTTATGAATTATTGAATTCGTTAGTTAATATGTTAGTTCCAAATCAAAACGAATTTTTTCTTTTTAAGTATACATGTTTACGCATTTAAATTTTATAACCAATCAATTATATGAACCATTTAAATATAAAAAACAAAGATTTATAAAAATTATTTTAAAAAAATAATAATAATAAATCTTTCTAGACCTTAGAATCATTATCAGCTTTTAATATTAATTATAATTTCATGTTAAAAAAATTATTATTTTTGCAGTTGTAATATTAATGAAAAAAGGTAAACTAAACTAAAAAAATTAATAATAAAAAGTCAATTTAAATAAAATTTAATTTAATTTAACTCTTAATTTTAATGTAAATAATTTTTTTTTAATTTTTCGTGTATTATTTATAAATCTGTTTTTAAAGTTTTTTTTTTACATTTATTGTTTTATTTTTACTTAAAATTTGGATAACTCTCCAAAAAATAGTAGTTATATAAAAAAGATCACACAAAAAAACACAAGTTAGCAAACCCGGTTCATGATAAACATTAAACAAAAGGGAGCAGGAAAATTACTTAAAAAGAGACCATCGAGTGAAACAAGATCTATTTTATATGGGAATGTGTATTATCCGTATTGTAATATACTAGTATAACTTAAAGGGATTAAGGCTAAGCTTTCTAGAATGGTTTTGCAACTAATTTACTTGAATTTTCGTGTGAAAGTGCTTTTCTATTATAAAATTACATTAATAAATTATACACTGTAATAGCAGTCTAATACCAGTATAATCTAATACCAATCAATGATGACAACTAAATAAATTTTTGACGTAATTTTTCGTTAAAAACATCTTTTCTTTTTAAGTTGCACAGTAAAACTTACTTACCAACCATAACTGTAATACTGTGTACAACTATAAAACTTACCAGAGGAATTTCGTGATTAATTTTCTTTTTTTAAATTATTGAGATCAGTCAAATCTGTGAAGCATAAATATTCATCATGCACAAGTATGATTAAAAAAATATTCACTTTGTATGTTTTTCTACTTAGAACTTATATTACCAAATAATTTACATTAATACATGGATATATATATGAGAGCAATGTATTGATATGTTTTATTAAACACTATCATAATGAATAAATAAAATTTATGTATTTTCAGTTAGTGCTTTTTACTTTATTAAAAACAAAAAAAAAAAAGGAAAATACAAATCAAAGATTCATTTATACATTAAAAGAACTCTCGCACATACACACGAACAAATTTGTAAGAAAGAAACAATTCATTTCGAAATAAATTGTTAGGACATTAACAGTTCATTGAGGTTGGTTTCGACACATTTCCATCGTAATTGACCCTTTCATGTCGTCTAAATACCATGCTACAAAAATAAGAAATCATCTGCTATTGCAAAACTATTTAGTCAGTGTAAGCATACAACATACCTTATACATGTATATGTTTGTCCGTTTTCTGTCTTAAAAAATAAACAACATCACTCTTTCAACTATTAACCTACAATTTACTAGTAAACACGCTTTGTTTTGTTGTTGAAACAAAATAAATTAAGGAAACGTTCCTAAAAGTAAATAAATGTAAGGATGTTTGAATTTAATGGTTCCTTATTTTTAAATAAAAAGCAATATGTTTATTTTTATACAAGAAATCATGTAATCTATGTTTAATGGTAGTACGGTTATAAATATTTTAAATTTCATGAATTTACATGAACAACATTACTTTAACAAATTTTTATGAAAAAAAAATAATTTGTTGTCCAATATATAAACACGGACAACTTATTTGGCTGAACAAAGCAATTACTATATTACTTAGTTTTATCGTTTGGAATTTCATCTCTTGTTTGCGCATCTGTGGTGTAGTTACCTACACCATAGATAAAAAACGAGTTTTCTGATATTTATAAAATTTTAAAATTAGTTATCTTGCTGTTTGGTACAATGATGAATTTGTAAAAAATTTTCAAAAATATTAAAAATGTCATGCGTTGTAACTGTTGGGAAGAAAAGTTATCATTAACTCACTCAACGAATCACAACTTCTTTGTATCTACTTTCTTTTTCCTCTGCTCTCCTGGGCTGGATCTTCAAACAAGTTTAGCTCAACCCAGGAGTGTCCTGTAACTCAAACGAGCCTTCCCGCCTACCAGCAATATGTCCGGCACGGCAGGTCGCTCGTCGGTCTGGATCTTTTGATTCTTCGATTCGCCTGCCTCAAACCACCGGAGAGGGGTGAATCGGGCCCGATTATGTCGTTCCCGGAACCCACTCAGCGGTCGGGTTTCGGTCTTTTTATCTCTCTCTCTCACTCTCCCTCTATCTCTTTCTCTAATCCCTTAAAGTCTCTGATCCATTCCTTACAATCTGTCTTTAGTTTTTAGGATCTCGGTGACTTGATTCTCAACTATCCTCCATTCTTGTTGACCTTTAAGCATAAATGCTACTATTGTATCTGGAGTGACATCCAAAACTTGAGCCCTCTCTCTGTGTTCTTCCCATTTGACACATTCAAATATCGTATGTTGTGGGGAGTCTTCACTTCCACAGTAGACACAGTTAGCGAATTCTCTCTTTCTAAACCAATTCAAGTAGTCACCGATTTCCCCATGGCCGGAGAAGTACTGAGAGATGTAATCTCAGATGTATCTCACCTCCCCGTGTTTCCTCAACAGCCATGGAGAGAAACCTTATAATACTAAGTAATTAATACTTAGTAGGTAGTATTAACTTTGTTGGTGGATATGGTACCTACTCGAATGTCATCAGTCTGTAATATCTGGTGTCCGTGAAAACGGTTACGATATTTCTAATAGAGTAACATTGCGCTTGTCAAAAATTTGAAAAAATGGTTCTGAACAGATACAGATACACCAATAAATGAATTTTATTTTTTATTGTGCGCTGAATTTGAAAATGAAGTAAGTTTTCTCTGTCATTAAATATTTGTTATACACAATATTATTTTTATTTTTTGAAAAAATTCCAGTGACATTTGTTAAATAGAAGGAGCAATCGTTATAATCTGTTTGTTCGTACCTAATCGTAGGTAAAGCAAAAGGCAAATTTTCCTTTTCCCCTTGTAACCATTGGGTGAGTTTAACATATCTAATTATTCGTATAATTAGTTTTCATTATTTATCTTAATCTCCCATTAGACAACGTAAGTAAAGCCCTTAAGCAGTTTTCATCAATTTGAAATTTGCCAACGCTGACACATTTTAATAAACACCACAGACAACAAAAAACCATTTTGGAGAATTTTTACACCAACACGTTTAAATGAAACACTATTTCAGCACTTTATTAATTTATAAAAATAAACAAAATTTATTAAATGGAAAACTAACGGAGAACGACTAACTCAATTAGACCAATTTAATACACATTAACTTATTTTCTTTCGCAGAGCCTTTATAATCTGAGATGCGACGTCTATTTTAAAAACGGGACCGTTTCGTAATCTCGCAGAATATTCTCTATAATTATCGCATACCGAGTGTTCGCTTTTACAAATGTTGCTCTTAAAAAAAAAAAACAAATATTAAAAAATAAATACTAATATCTTTTAGAGTAAAATAAAGAGTAACTCGACAAACTTTTCTTTTTTTACCTACGGACCTGTTGACGGGAGATGATTTTGATGAGGGCGTTTGCCTTCAGAGGTATCTAAAAAGGTAGACCTCAATACACCCTAAAATTAAAATAACGGAGTTTCTCATATTTTCATCTGTTTATATCCCGCATGAAAGGCACGATATACAATCAGAGACGTGTTAATTAACCAGAAGTGGTAAGGATATAAGATTTAATTTTAGCCGAAATATTATTTATCATTAATTCTATGTAGGGCTGATTTAGCTAAAGTTAGCTGTAAGAGAAAGATATCAATTTATTTTTTTCAAAAATTCACTTGCTACAGCTCTGTTTCAACTACAAAATAATAAATAGTAAAATATGTTACTCTAAATAGATGTTGTTTTTAAAGATTGAGTAGCTTGTATATAGTATATATATATAAAAATATATATCAATGTTTTTATATTATATAAATAAAGCAATTTTCTTGGAAAGTATAAATCTAGTAGTTGGAATTTTTTTTAAAATTATGCATCGTAAAGTTTTTTACTGTAATCGCCAATAATTTTAATTATTCATTTTTATTAAATATTATATGTTTTATTTTATTAATATTAATTTTTATACTTTTTTTAATTGTCATCCATTTTCGTATTGTTACATTTTATTATTTACTAGCAGACCCGGCAATGCTTCGGTATTGCCAGATTTGAGTATTTATATATATATATATATAAATTAAAAGAATACAATTGAAAGTTTGATAAAACATTAAAAAACTGAATATTACGGAACCTCTCCAGATTTAACCTTTCACTTTATAAAAGTCAGAATGTAAATAAATCCAATCATACAAACAGCACTACCTACCGGATTTAATTCAAACTACTCCCTAAACACAGTAGTCGGTTCAAAATACCCCTAACTTTCTTTATACTGGTCAGATTGAGGATTTCAAGAGCTTTAAACCTTTTCCAGACAACGCGGACAATTTTGAAAAAACCCGTGCGTAAATCGGTCCAGTAGTTTTTTAGTCTATAACGGTCACACATACGAAAATCGCCTTTTATATATATATATATATATATATATATATATATATATATATATATATAAGAAGAAAGTCTGTATATTTGTTTGTTTGTTTCGTAAATATCTCGACACTGGCGCCACATAGTGAGTACAGTTTTTCAAAAAGTTTTCTTTCCATGTAACTTATATATACATATATAACAAAGAAATACATACATTTAAATGCGTAAAAATTTAAATGAGATCTTAAACATGTTAACTCAAAATATTTATTCAAAACATGAAAAATTATAAAACCCCTCAATAGTTAAGTAATAGATTAAAACTGTAGCCTGTTATATTCTGAACGTGAGCCAAATCAGACTATAAATGCAATTTTTCCAAATGTCTCGACCCCAGCGCCACCTAGCGGGTTCAAACTAATTCAGAAGCCTTCGCGGGCGTGCGCACAACAAATCACCAAATTTTCATCGCTATCGGATGAACGGTTGAAAGAATTATTTTCAATAGAAAGGGATGCAATAATTTCTTTCGTTATATTATTTATCTGGGTCAATTTTTGTAATATTTTTTGCACAACTTAATTTATTAAATATTTTTTCTCTATGTTTAAAGGAAAGAATTGTGTTTTAGAGAAGTTTGAGAGTATTAAATAGTATGCAGCTTCCTTGTACTATAAAATTTTTTTTCAGATTCGGGGCATACATTTGTTTTTTCAGGGATACCTTCATACTGTAAGTGTATTTCGAGGGTTTGTATTATTCATAATTATTTTATATCATTCTGTTTTTGTGAAAAGGAAATTCGCTAACACTTTTACACTAAAATTGTTTTTTTTTTTTTTTTTTTTTGGTGGTTGTAATATCATTTATTTTTGTTATGTGATGTTAAAATTTAAGATGATTATTTCTTTTTCTTTAAAAAAAATATATAGGCATCTCTTGAATTTCTTGGCCATCTTTATTTATGAATTCTTAAATTATCTACCCGAATCATATTTTTATTCTATTATATTTATATGTATAATCTATTAAACAGCTTTTTCATGATAAATATTTTGAAACATGTCCTATAATATTCTGAACCCTGATACTTTGCGCCATCAGACGAAATATAGACAAAAATTACGCCTGATAGCTGTCAAAGAAGAATAAAAATAGCGGTTTAATTTTGCGTGTTGAGAAATAAGTAAAAACATGCGAACGTATCAATTAATGAATATTTACTAATGAAAATAGTTTTATATAATGAAAAATGGCATAAAAAAACGTATTAGTTATCATGTTAGCATATGTGTTTTTAGTGAACTATTGTCCTAAGCTTTCATAAGAAGCTTAATTACCTCTGTAAATACTCCTCGTTTGTCTTGTGTTTTTTCTTTCTCTTTCTCTCTGTCTTGTGCTTGTGGTTTTGGAGGAGAGTAACTCAACTCCCAAACGAGAAGTCTTGTAATAATAATTCATATTTTAGTATTTTCATTGTTTCTAAGCGTACGCTTGATCTTTTTAAGTTTTTTTTTTACATTTCTTTTGTTATATAAATCAGTCGCATTAAAAAAAATTATACAGTTGTTGGATTACAAAGAGCCTTAGCTCACGTTTTTAAAATATTCTTTTTACATAATTTTTCAGCATTCCATTTTTATTTCTCGTCTATAAAGTGCTACAGCTCTAGAAGGGAGAGTATTATGGGCATATGCGGTTTTCACCGGATCTTTTACACCTAAGGAACCCAAAAAAACTGATGTAAATTTTTCGGATGTCCGGATGTTTATATGTACGTTTATGTATTCGGTGTCGCCCTCTAAATCACCGTATATCTCTAAACCAATTTTGAACAACTTGGTCAGATTACTTCTATATATGGGTCATTGTTGTCATTAAAGATCAAAGGGGTGAGGCTGTTGAGCAAGGTCACCCTCAGTATATCGAGATTTTGCCTAGTTAAGGTCATATTTTTCTTAGGCACATTTTTTAAAAATTAAAAATTAGCAATATCTGCAAATAAAAATCTTTTCAAAATCGCACCCTTACCCCAAACCGTGGGTAAGTGAGTATATTACGTCAATAGTACCCCTTGTCACCATACGGAGCGCTAGTGTAACACTGACGTATAGCTGTTGTAGTCGTATGCTATGTTGTGACGTTACAGGTGAGCGGTAGAATTAAATGAATAATATTTTAAGTGTAAAAAAATATCTCGGTCTAGCTAGGTCTCAAATTCGATCACTCGGTTGACTCGGTACCTGGTGCATTAAGTCTTGCGGCTACATCTATCTGCTGATCGCACAAGCGACATCTATTCTATATAAGTTGTGAAATTACATTAGTTTAGTTAGTGTCAGCCTTCGCCGCTGCTTGCGTCACACCTGTTCGAATTTAATACGGTATGCGCGCGCGCTTTTGTTAGATTCATTGAATTAAATAAACGAAAAAATATTATATTTATATAAAGTTATAAATGATTTATATAAAATGATAGGACTAGGAAAGTCTTACAACTGTTGTTTTCAGCTTTTTATTACCCTCACTACGCAGATATCTCACTTTTGTTTTCCTCTTTATTAGTTAAAGAACATATTTTAGAGATATTTAAATAAAAATGAAACATTTTTTTTTTTAAAGAAGAAAAGACTTCACTGCAAATATAAAAAGTTATAATATTTTAATAATTCTTTTTTTTTAATTTTGATTATTTGAAAACTTTGTCAAAATAAAGATAGTAACCTTTATTTTGACAAATTGGGAGAAAAATAAAGATTTTGAATGTCGAAATATTAAGAATTATTAGAGAGCATTAATTTTTTAGTTCGGTTTTTACTTTAAATTTCTTTTTTTAAGTTTATTGCATTTATTAATATTTTTATTATTCTGTGCAGGTTATGTAATGTAGTTATTTGTTACTGTTTTTGTCTGTTCATTAATATCACAATTGTTTTTAACAAATACTTATTTTACATAATTAAAATATTTCTCTGCTAGAAGTAACATTTATCAAATTAAAAGTAATCAGATTTATGTGTCGCCAACTTAAAAAAAGTTCCGTGAAAATAATTTATAATCATTTATTTTTATGATAAAATCGAAATAATAACCGTATTTGAAACTATACCAATAAACCTCCCACTGGAAATCAAATAAAAAGAAACAGTTGTACAAACCATTTACTCTGTCCATTAGGTTATATATAACTACTTATTTATATCGAATCTAAAGTGGAAAAGAAAAATATTATTTGTTGTTTTACCTATTTCTTTCTTTTTTAAAGAAATTTCATCTCTCTCACTCTCTCTCTTTCTCTCTCTCTCTCTCTCTCTCTCTCTCTCTCTCTCTCTCTCTCTCTCTCTCACTCTCTCTCTCTCTCTCTCTCTCTCTTTCTCTCTCTCTCTGTGTGTGTGTGTGTGTGTGTGTGTGTGTGTGTGTGTGTGTGTGTGTGTGTGTGTGTGTGTGTGTGTGTGTGTGTGTGTGTGTGAACTGTTTATATTTTTAGTTGGGTAGAATTCAGTTAAGTAAAAAAAAACAAGACTAAGTTTAAAATGACAACAATGGTCACTTATATAAAAATATTCTGCAGCGACTTTTGAATTTTAGAGTGAAATTGAAATATATAAAGGTCGTAAAAGTTTTATAGATGAACATTTTTAATGGATATTTAATGTTTTTATAGTAATAATTTAAGAATTATTGTAATAAACAATTTTGTTACTAAGCAAAATAAAGTACATACTCATATTTATTTTCTAATTATTGCAATGTAACATTCATGCAATGGATCATTATTACTAGTATGTAACTTCAACCTTAGAGGTATGCAATATTTGCATCATCCAATATGTTTTATCATTTAATAAAATTTATGCATTATTTAGTCATTTATGACCTAAATTTTACATTTCAGTGCTCTTAAATATCATATATAACTTTTATAAATGTTCATGAGCTCTCTAAAAAACTTATTTATATTTATATTCTTCCATATTACTGTGTTTTATCATTTAACAATTTAAAAAAAAGAACATTCCAATTCTACTCTAAATGTTTTTTATTCCGATTCAATGTAGATGGTGTTATATTAGCTTAAGTATGTTTATCCCTTTTTAACATAATCATATACGTAAATGTATTACTTTTATTTTACTTCCTCTTTAAAAAAACTGTCAAAGTATTGCATAACTTTCCCAAAATTACCAAAATAAGATTTAAGCATAAAATTCCCAAATTCCGAATAAAAACTTTTTTTAAGAGATTCTTTACTTTGTGGAGAAGGTTTAGGAAAAGTTTAATTATAAAGAAGTTATCACAAACAAATAAAAATTTATTTAAAAGAGAATTGTTTAAAAGTATTGAAAAAATAAAGTATAATTTTTATGAAAGTAAAGGTTAAAATAAAGTATAAAGTAAAGTAAAGTATAAAATAAAGGTTATTTTGGATCCGGAATATAATATAGATACCAAAGGAGCTTTAATTTTAATAGATCTTTAATTGATGAAGATAAAAAAAAATTAATAATAAAAATTAAAAGCGTTAAGAGCCAAAAATAAACTTTCTAGAGGTAGGGAATAAACTTTAAGAAAAATCTTTCTGGAAATATTCATATATAAGTTAAAATAACAAACTCAATTTTTCCCTAAAAGTAAAACCTTCTTTAATAAAGGTTAAAATAAGAAAAAGGATATTTTCAAAAAAACTTTTCTGCATTATAGATCCGGAGTTTCCAAAAAAACAAAAAACATATATTTAAATTTTAAGGGTAGGGGATACTTTTTTAATTTTGACTTATTTATATATAAATTGTCTTTAACAAATCTGTTTTAATAAAGTTTGTTTTTTTTTTGACTCTGAAGAAAATCTAAATTGGTTTATTCACGACGTCTCCCTAGCCCTTTAATAATTTTTTTTTTTTTTAATTAATACTTGCCTTCAAAGAAGATATCAGACACCTAACTCTACCACGTAGCTCTCAGGAACTAAGCTAAAAGTCTACACATCGCCGAAGGACAGCAAAGATTGTGGAAGAAAAGCCCAACAGACGCCCGACGGAAGATAGAAAAGCCTGCTCTTTCCTCCGTGCTGCCCTTTCCGGGCCACCGGACTATTCAAGGTTTACGGTTTGTAAATTATTTACAGCCGATTTACGGAAAGACAGGCTACAGAAAAAAAGAAGAAGAATGAAAATCGGCCCACCAACACGAAGTGGGATCCGGTCCGACGGAGCCCAGCAGAGACGCAGCAGCAAACAGAGCCCGAGTGAAGGAAGACCGCTAACTTCAACTTCATGTCACCAATCACCCGCCAACCTCTTTAACTAATTCTTACAATTATATCCCCAGCCGGCACATGCGACTCCCTCCGGAAAGAGGACTTTCCTCCAAACAGTAATGCCCCCCGAAGGAGTATTCTTCTTAGGCCGAAAGGCGCTAGCACCGAAAGGACTTCAAGGGAAGTACGAAGCTCATATGCGCCTAGTTTCCCACGGTCAATTATGGTCCAAAGGAACGGAACGCAAATAACAACACCATCCGTAAATAAAACACAAAAATCTATAGCCGCCACTAAATGAATAATGACCCGCCCGATAAACGAAAGACAGCAGCAAGGGACATTCGTCCAGGCTCTGCGATTAGTAGCGAGATTATAAACTCCCCGCTATCCTTACGTTCCTTTCCGCGAAAGCATTTACTCTCGGACCAACGTGAGATTCCTTGATAGATACCAAACTCTCCGCCAGTGCTTCAGGCCTGGCCGGTCCGGCACGAAGCCCTGGCCGGGCATTGCGGTGAAAACGGAGGCGGACGAGCAATCCGGCTTCTTCGAGGTGGAGAACCGCCTCGGCCGCACTGATGGAAGACGATCGACCCCAACCGAACACTGCGGGGCTCAGGGAGCCACCACCGTCACGCTTAGTGGGGTCCCAACAGCCGCTGAGGGGTAGTTC
The DNA here is from genome assembly GCF_047948215.1 of Lycorma delicatula. Classification (NCBI taxonomy): domain Eukaryota; kingdom Metazoa; phylum Arthropoda; class Insecta; order Hemiptera; family Fulgoridae; genus Lycorma; species Lycorma delicatula. Next base: position 68,658,142 of record NC_134464.1, on the reverse strand, counting down.
GGTCCGATTCCCATAGACAAGCTGATACTCCCCGACTACAAGCCGACATTGCCGGAGACCAGCGAACTGACTATACAACCCTTCTCAGGGCTACTTCATCAAACACAGACAAGCAAACAGCTCTTTTTAGGCCCATCATTACTGAACACCAAATAGCCCCTTTCAAGGCTAATACAAGATTCATAAGGTGCCGCGTGCCATCGGAGCAATACGGTGACAATGTATATAACATATGTATAACCAATTAGAATTAATTAGTAGGACTCTAAAACATAAAGATTTGGAAGAAAACCCGATACCCCATTTTTGACATGATAACCATACTTTCCCAAATATAATTATCCTAGCTATATATACTGGGAAAGTAAAATTTCAAATCCTGTATATCTTCTCCAGTCACAAATCTCAAACTGAATATTCAAAAAGCACCAATGCGATTGTATTTAATAATGAAAAAAAAAATTTATTATTCTGGTGTATAAATTTAATTAAAAGTAATTTTATCTGAAATATATATGAGCGTGTACACTAAAATTTTACAATCTAATTTCAACTTTTGGACTATCAACCACGGCAAAAGAAAGAAAATGGTCGGCACCGTATGCATCTCGCATAACTTTCGAATTATATAGAAAGTGAAAGTAGTGGATTACCGTAAAGTTTATACAACTGGGTTTCGTGAGTTTTTGAAAATTTACGCGTAAATAAAAAATAAAATGTGGACCTGATGTTCAGCAGTTGAGATTTTTTGTAAGAAAATAAATAATTAAACAGGTTGTACAGGCAGTTGAATTTTTTTGTAATAAAATTTGTAAAAATTTTTTTTTAAATAAAACTTTTCTAGTATTATTTTTATTTTATTCAAATATATGCCTTTTTCATCATATGTAATGTATAAATAGAAGAATATTAGTTTTGTGACAGTATACGGTTGGTTTCTTTGGTGCAGTTTGCACTCTTATTTCAATTAACATTGGTATTGTCTGGTCGTAGGTAAATATTGTCTTTTTCAACTTCTCTTGAAAGTCAGGGTGATATTTCTTCTACAGTAAACTTTAACTTCCATTATCTCTTTAATCCGTTGAAGCTTTAATAATGTTTCAGAAAATAACGTTGATGGTAGTTATTTATATAGCGGTCTCTCAATATTAATATCTTGGTTTAGTTTAAAATAACCTTTTTTTATAATACAAAAACTACCTGGCCTTGTGACTTAAGCATTATTCATTTACAAGTTTTGAATCGGGTATTTATATTTCTTTGAGCTATTAGTCTTTTACAAACTTTTTATTAGCGTCCTTAAATTTTTTTATACGGTAGTTGTATATTTTTGTGTTTAACATTTAAGTTTTTTATTTTGTCTTTAGTATTTTAGTTTGAATTTTAATTTTATTTTTAAATTTCTACTGTACGTTTTTATTTTTATTTTAATTTTGTTGTTGTCTTATTAGATTTTATATTTTATTTCTGTATTTCGTATTTCCATTTTCCGTGCGATGATAACACGAAAATGTTTTACGTCCCTAAAAATTTTTTTTTATTTTAGATACTTATTTACAATTTAAAAATTTACATGAAAATTATGTATACGCCAAGGGAGCTATTTTATTATAGTAACGTTAATTGGCGTGACGCAGAATTGGTAAGCCGGATTAATTAACCACCAATCTACAGAAATTGCCTAGTAACAGACAGTGAACGGCAGTAACGTTAACACTCTCTCAACCTATATACGACGAATGACAAATCTCATTTGGTTGCTGAGCAACTAATTTATTTGATTCCTAAAATATATATTTGTATTTTAGACAAGTTATTTAATTTTTTTCCAGTCACCTGTTATTTGATTTTTGAACTGTATGCGCTTAATCCAAATCTACTTCATCTAAAAATGATATAAAATTTATTCCTGATAAACTATATAATATTAATTTTATATTTTAAGCAATTTTGCGTATTGGTATAATCAGAAGCAGTACGGAAATGACCCCGCTATAACGCGGCCATTCGGAAACGACTATTACACTCGCGTTATATTTCAAAGATAACGTGATAAATGAAAAAAAAATCATGCCAATTGATTTAATATTATAACACAATTAGAATATTACCAAATGTTAAGTTAAAAATGAGTATATTATAAGAATGTATATAAAATTTAGGAAAATAAGAATACAGCACCGAGTTTGTATTGTACACTAATTACAATTTAGCAGCTGGATTTCATTTTCTCATTTTTCTTTTTCCGAACGGTAAACTACGGTAATTTTACAGTATTTAAGCACTTTCCCTTATTTGAAAATTCATTATTGTAGTAATTGATTTGAATTCAAAAAATTTAAAGTAATATACAGATACTACTTTATTAGAATTCATTACTATATTAACGCAACACATCTATACATATATAATTTAATATTTAAATACAGAGTTATCATAGAAGAATGGTGCGGTTTTGAACATGGTTTAAATTAAAACAGAATTACTTACAGTTTATGTTTTTTTATTTTTCAAATTTGTCGTCACAAATATTTTTTTACATAATTAATAAATTTCAATATGTGCGCCCTTAGTCGCTCGACAAATGTCCAAACGATACTCAACTTCTCTCCAAACATTAGTTAACATTTCTTCGTTAATGGTTGTCATTGCTTCATTAATTCTGTTTTTTAAGTGGTTTAGGTCGCGAATTTTTTGTCTATAAACAACGCTTTTGATGTACCCCCACAAGAAAAAATCGCAACGTATCAGGTTTTGACTCCTTGGAGGCCAAAGAATGGGTTCTTGCCGGCCTATCCATCGATCTCCAGATTTTTTGTTCAAAGCGTCTGTGACCAATGCATTGAAGTGCGGGGGAGCACCATCTTGTTGGAAATGAAGTCGATGAATGTTTTCGGGTTCATCCGGCTGAGCAAATCAATAATCGGTTAACATGTCAAGATACAGAACTCCAACTGATTTTCAGCAAAGAAGAAAGGCCTATTACACGATTTTTCATCACACCACACCAAACATTAACTTTAGGCGAATCGCGTTATTTCTCAATAATTGCGTGTGGGTTTTCAGAGCCCCATATTCGTGAATTGTTTCTGTTAACACATCCATTCACATGGAATGTAGCTTCGTCTGTAAAAATTATATCATCTAAAAATGATTCGTTTTCACTTATTCTGTCCAGCATTTCAACAGCGAAATTGTAACGATTTACACCATAAATTCTTGCAGTATCTGGATTTTATAAGCGTGTAATTTCAGTTTTTTATGTAAAACTTTGCGAACTGTTGATTTTGGAATACCTAATTCGACAAATTCGACGAGGGATGGACTTCACAGGACTTCTAATTGCCGATTGTCTAATTAATTCAACCGTTTCGTCTGGTACACTTGGTCTGCCGGTTGATTCTGTTTCTTAACTGATCCAGTTTCTTCGAATCGTTTGAACCAACGTGTTATGTTATTTTTGTATGGTGGATCTCTTCCCAATACACGTCGAAACGCACGTTGAACTAAAATTACGGATTTGAATTCAGCCATCAATAAAACACAATTTGCTTTGTCTTTATCCAAGAACAAAGTAACTCGCTAAACTTACCGCAACAACAATACAAGAACTGACGTTGTGGTTACAACTGCTGATTACGAAACTTTTGGGTTGGAGGCTTTCAGGAATACCAATATAACATCTAGAAATTTCCCTACAATCTTCCTATGGATTACTGAAACCGCACTCTTCTTTTATGATAACCCTGTATAATACAGTTATTTAAAAAAAATGAATTGGAAGTTATTTTTTGTTTGCTGGGACTATATATTTTTTACAGCTACGTATAATTTCACAAAGCTAAATGTATTAGAGCGACGACCCCTTTTGTCTTAACTTGCGAAGAGCCCAATACACCTGAGCACATCGTTTTCGTCTGCCGGACGTGGGCTGCTGAACGTTCCTGCAGTGAGTTGGTGACTGAGTCTCTTACGGTTGACACAATGATAGACTTTATGCTATTAGGGACAGAGAGATTTCGTGTGGTAACTGACTATGACACGAATACTCCAGCACAAAGCCAGAGAGGATGAGCTGGCAAGAGGTTGCCGCCCCATCCCCCCCCCCCCACCACGGAGCTGCCGTTTGTCTGTGCTTGTACGGATGGGCGGCAGTTGAACTCTTTTATCCCTTCGTGAAAAAGATGGAGACATGGTGTGAGTGCCCTACACAGAGTGCTCTCACTAGAAGCATTGGCGAAAAACCGAGTCCAGGAACGACATAGACGGGCTTGGATACCCTGCCCTACGGGTTAGAGGCAGGCAGTGAAAAGAACTAACCGGCGGGCTGATCTGTCTGACTAGACTTATGGCCGGCGGACGGGAAGGTCCGTTTGAGTAGACAACCCCCTGGGCTGTGCTTTGCTTTGTAGTGTATCCGGCCCGGAAGGTAGGTAGAAAATTTATTTTTTTACATCTGATAATAATTATATTTTTGAAGAACATTCTTCTATCCGAATTATAACCGTATTCATGTAATTTTGAACCGCGTTATAACGAGGTCGTTCTGTATTTTAATATTACTGGTCTATAGAAAACAAAACAATAGTTCAGAATAGTAGAATACGGATGAATACCGTATTACTAGTTTTAGTACAAAAAAACAGCTAATTAAATACCACTGGTAGTATAAAAGGCTTCTATGTAATTGGATTATAAAAAATATTGCTAAAACTTATATTAATTAAACGGTATTATAATAAGTTTTATGGATTTATTCGTTGTTCAGGTTATATATTTTGTTTCTATTGGTTATTTTTACTTCCTTGTACGAAGTAAAAGAAGTATTGCAATCGCGAAAAATCTCGGTATCCAGATTTCAACGTAAATATCCATTTTGAGTAATCCTGAATACATTTTGATTAGTTTCGGCGTGACGTCTGTACGTACGTATGTATTTCGCGTAACTCAAAAACGTTAAGCCGTATAATGTTGATATTCTGTATTTAGGACTGTTGTAACATCTAGTTGTGCACCTCCCCTTTTGATTGCATTCGACTGGGCCAAAAATATGTATACACTCAGACCTCTAAATAAATTTGGATTTTGGATTTTTCTTAACTGTAGTAATAAGCCCTCGTAGAGAGCTTTTCATCGATGTATCATAAGTGGTACTTATTTTCATTGGTTCTAGATTAAGACCCAATTAAAATTTTAATTATTGAAATAATTGGATCTTACAAAGAGAAGGTACATCAGTTAGAATCTGACTTCATATACATATATTTTTTTTTACTTTTTTTTATTTAAATATATTTATTTCTTAATAATTATTAATCTCTGATTGTAAAAAAAAAAATGTTTAACAATAAATAATAATTCAATAATAATATTTAAAAAAAATATGAAAAAAATTCAGAAGTTATTAGTAAATTAAAATTTTATGTACTTTTCATTTTAATTCAAAAATTTTTACAAAGGTAGTAATTGTTAATAAATTAAAGTAATTAAATTTTAAAAAAAGTTATGAAGTCGGATTTGAACCGATGTGTGCATGGTTACGGATCGGACACGTTCTCACTTACACTACATATCTACTTGAGCGACGTGAAACAAAATTAATATACAAACTAATATAAAATACTGATACAGACACCACAAAAAATGTGATGCAATGTATTATCCACTACAATGGAATTGTGTAACTGTCCACTTTATTAAAGAACTGGAGAATCATTTCTCACTTTCAAATGAAATAAGTTTAAATGAAATGCATCAAAAAAATATGTGTATGTAATTTAATAGTCGAGCAAGGAAGTCATATAGTGTCCTCATGAGATTTTTTTATTAGAATTTGTTTGTTTGGTTGTTTTTAAATTAGAATATTTGTTTTATAATTCAAGGAGATTTAAGGATTTTGGTTGCCTTTTCTTTTGTTTACATAAGGTTTGCTTATTTGTTGTTTGTTTACTATAACTGAATTATGTTTAATTGATTCTATTTATTTATGATTGATCGTGGATTTATTTCTTCTGTTCTTTTTTATTTAATTGGTATTCTTCATGATCGTTCGGTAGACGTAGATTTTTTTTATTGTTAGAGGACTTTTAATTATCTTCTATAAGATTATTTTGGTTTTTATTCTGTGTAATAAAAATATCTTATCCACCTAGATTAAAGTTATTTTCTAAAATTTGTATACTTATTTCTATTTTAAGATGAACATTTAGGTCAATTTTTTCTTATTTTTTTTTTTTTTTTTTGCTTGTTATAGAATTATAATATTTTCTTTAACTCGACATGGTTTATTTTCTGGTGATTTAGTTTTAATTAGTTGTGTTCGCGAGTATTTTGTTTTATTATTTATTTTATTTTCCTATTTTTTTATATTTGATTTTTTTTATGTTGTTTATTTAAATATTTAATTGGTGTTGGCAAAGATCTCTAAGAGGATTGGCTGAGTTTTTCTGTTATTTTTTTTCGTGTGTATATACTCGTGGAGGAGATGTGTGAGAAAAGTAATGAGACTGACTTTTTACTTACCAAAGTTTTTATTTTTTTCAAACATCATCCCTTTCAAAGTAGTTCCCTTGGGCAGCTATACACCGGCGGAGTCGAGGTTCCCACTTCTGGTAGCAGCGCTGGAAGGCTTTTAACTGGTTGGTCACAATCTTTTGAATGTTCTCCAGAGTTCCAAAATGACATCATTTTAAGACATGTTTCAATTTCGGGAAAAGGAAAAAGTCACAAGGACTTAAATCAGGTGATGGGGGGGGGGGGGTTGGGGAACCGTAGGAATGCGTTTTGAGGTCAAAAATGGCCGTGTGACACGGGGCATTATCATGATGGAGCATTCACTTATCTGCAATGTCTGGTCTCACGCGAATCACACTTTTCCTGAGCATTTCAAGGACACCTTTGTAAAACACCTGGTTGACAGTTTGTCCTGGAGGAACAAATTCTTTATGCACGATACCCCTACTGTCAAAAAACCAAATCAGTACGGTTTTGATCTTTTATTTGCACATTCGACATTTTTTCGTCGAGGAGATGACGGAGTGTGCCACTCTTCGCTTTGCCGCTTTGTTTTAGGATCGTACTCAATTATCCAGGATTCATCACTGTGATCACACGATTGAAGAATTCTTGGTCATTGTCAATCCTCTCAAGAAGATCAACGTACACGTTTCTTCGATTGTCCTTCTATTCCGTTGTGAGGTTTCTCAACACCAATTTCGCACAAACCTTTCGCATATCCAAATCGTCTGTCAAAATTTGAGTACGGTGAAAGTGTTTAAATTTAACTGTTCACCCATCATCCTTATTGTTAAACCACGATCTGATCTCACAAGAACGCTCAACGTTTTCGTCAGATTTTGAAGTTAAAGGTCTCCCTGAGCTAGGTTAATCTTCAACGTGTACTCGGCCTTCCAAAATTTATTTGTGCCACCAGAAAAATTGTGCTCTTGATAAGCAATGTTCCCCATAGGCCTGTGTCAACTTTTCAAAGGTCACACTCGCGGATTCCCCAAGTCTAACACAAAACTTGATTGCACAACGTTGCTCTAAATTCCGATGCTACATTTTTGTAAACACAACTTCACTGATGGTGCTGTCAAAAATAATGTGTTGGCTGAACGGAGTTGAAACTCGTAATGAGCATGTAGAAAGGATAAACAAACCGGTCTAGCACAGACCGGTAGACACAGAGTTGGCAGATCGCTCGCACTGTTACCAATCTCATTACTTTTTTCTCACACCTCGAATGTATATATGAATATGATTTATTTTTATTTTAGTGGTTGGTTATTTTTTATGCATAATTCTTATTCTATGGAGTTGATTTTTTTTTTTTTTTTTGATTGAGTTTCTTGTTTTTTTTTTTAATTAAAAGTTGTGTTTTATTATATTTAAATTTAGTTAATTTTTATTTTGTAGTTTAATTTTAAGAATAATTTTTTTTTATTTTTATACCTGGCTTAATTTTTTTAATTTTAGGTTGAGACGAATTGGGATTAGTTTCTTATTGTTTAGTTATTTATTACCGGAACAGTGTTTCTCTATTTTCTGGACTTTACTTTATTTATAAATCGTATAAAAATTGTGCCAAAACTTTGTCCGTTTTTGTCACATCATTACCTAAAGTACCAAAACCTAAGTATGGTAGTTTGCTATTTCCACATAACGTAAATAATCTAAAAGAATATAACAAAAGATTTATCTATGAAATATGGAAACGTTACCAGAAAACACATTTTTTAACACATAGAAATCATCTAGAAATTTTTTGACTAGTACAACTTTTCTGTCAGAGATGTTCAGTTTGAAAAACTTTTTAAATTCTAGTATAGTGATAAAGTGATCAAAAATTAAATATTTCCATAGTTTTATTTTTTAACTATGAAATGCAATAAATTATGTGATCGATGTATTGACATAAAAAAAAAGAAAATTCACACTTAGTCTGTACTAAGTTGTAATGAGCTATCTGATATAGACTTGAAATGATGTCAATAAAACATCTGTAACAATTTCATAAGTCTTTCTTTTAATTGACTGCACCTACGAGCAGCATAAGTATTAGTTGTTGTCATCTACAAACGGAGGACTGGAGTAGGAAACTACCTGTACCATTACGAAAGAATAATTTTTTAATAAGCTGATGGACTGCATTTAAACAAAATTAAATTAATTTTTTTTTTTTTTAGAACTTTACAAAGTTTAATTGTATATAACGTTGTTTACCTATTTTTTATGATATTTATAGGTAATATATACATTGATAATATTGCGTTTATGTGTGTTATTTGAACATTTTTCGAACATGAAGGTTAAAATTTACAAAACTGTTGAGTCAAGGGACATGCACATGTTAAGAAATTTAGAGCTGGTAACCTAGATCACAGGAAATTAATTTTTTAAGGTAAATGTCAGAGCTATTAGTTCCATGTAATATTTCCTTGCGGGTTAAATTTAATTAAATAGGAACGGGTTTAGTCTTGCACTCTTCAATCTAATCAACAACTAGGACCCCCAAGAGGCGCATTCCTGCTTAGGCCGGAAAGCGTTAGCACCGAAAGGACTTCAGCGGACGGACTGAAGGGGAATCTCGTCGGGAGAGCGAAGCATATATATGGTTAGTCACCCAAGGTCAGCCCCGGTAAATCTTTTCAATCTGGATTAAAGAATCGGAACGCCACACACAACTCCGTCCAAAAATAAATAAATCAAATTATAATATAACCGCCAAACAAATAACTACCCGCCCGATATAAGAAATGACACATCAGCAGGGGAGTTTTGTTCATGCTCAGGGAGATTTATAAATGTCTCGCTCTCCTTGCGTTCAATTCTAACTAAAAGACTTTTTGTACTATAATAACTTTCATATTTTTTTTTTAGCTTACTTTTATTTTCTTAGGTTTTTGCAAAACCTGATCTATAAAATAGAAATATATAGTCGTAAAATATCTAAAAATTTTATTTCTCAAATATTAGAGCGTTCTAAATCCATAGGATAAATGCTAAATAGTTTCATTAGGAATAATCTACGTTTTGGATGCTCAAAAAAATTATTTTTTTAAATTATTCCTTAACGTTTTTTTTTTTTTGTTTTTTTTTGTCTTCAGTCATTTGACTGGTTTGATGCAGCTCCAAGATTCCCTATCTATCGCTAGTCGTTTCATTTCAGTATACCCTCTACATCCTACATCCCTAACAATTTGTTTTACATATTCCAAACGTGGCCTGCCTACACAATTTTTCCCTTCTACCTGTCCTTCCAGTATTAAAGCGACTATTCCAGGATGCCTTAGTATGTGGCCTATAAGTCTGTCTCTTCTTTTAACTATATTTTTCAAATGCTTCTTTCTTCATCTATTTGCCGCAATACCTCTTCATTTGTCACTTTATCCACCCATCTGATTTTTAACATTCTCCTATAGCACCACATTTCAAAAGCTTCTAACCTTTTCTTCTATGATACTCCGATTGTCCAAGTTTCACTTCCATATAAAGCGACACTCCAAACATATACTTTCAAAAATCTTTTCCTGACATTTAAATTAATCCTTAACGTAATAAGCTCATTTAGGACATTTTTGTAAACATGACCTTAAACTTAGCCAGTAAAATCAATGGATATATCTGAATAGTTATTAAATTACAAGCACATGAAATTTTTTAAAGACCGAGTTCTCCAACTCTACTAACTTTAACAAGTGCCTGATGTTTCACTATTGTTATACGTAGTGCTATTCTTACATCAACGTTTCTCATCCTGGGGGTCGCGGTGATATGAAAGCGGATCGCAAAATTACCCTACAACTTAACAAATAAACAATAATGAAATCATTTTATGGGAAAAAATGATTTATTATAAGCATTTTACTGACATCTATAAAGTACAAATGTTAAGAAACTGGATTAATGAGATGGTTGCGTTTCTTTTTAATTGAAAAATTTCATCATGCTTGGATCTATGTTAGAAACACACAAAAGAAAATTGTTTTCATGTGATAAAACATGATTACTACATTTAATTTTTAGCGCAACCATAGACAAAAACCCTTTTCACAGAGGTAAGACGTGGCGAAAGGGACTGATATTTTCAATAATTCTTTGACTAAATTTCCATTTTCACTTCGTCGACGAGCAAGCCAAAACGTACCTAAATCTTCAGATGTAAATTGTAGTTGTTACGTTTCATTGGCAGATATTTCGATGAGCTGGTCGTGAATCTTTACTGGTAACTTAGCAACTGCAATAAAGTTTTTTTCTAAATTTATTCAAAACCCATCTCTTCGAGAAATCATTTTTATATTCCGGGAAATACTCCGCCAACTGAATGTTTAGCTCACGCAAATGCATTTTCCCGCTATCCAAACTGGTGAATAACAGTTTCTTCTTCATCCAGATTTTTCTCAAATAATCGGAAGTGAGTGGAAACAATAAAAATTTTCTTTGAAGGAGAATAATCCATACGTAAAGCTTCTTAATGAAAACGTGAACTTTGTTACTAACCAAATGTTTTTGGTCTTTGTTAATCTCGTCTTTGTTAATTCACATTCAAGTGGTTTATATTCGAAAATACATCAGCTAAGTAAGCTAACAACAATATAAAGTCATTATCCAGTCAATATATAGTCAATTATTATTGAGAAATGATTGAAAATGGCATTTGTTTATACTGGAAAAATATTATTAATTCATCTCGCAATTCCAATAACCGGGTTAAAAATTTTCCCCAAGGTAACAATCTTCCTTCTGTATGAAAAATAAGATATTTATTATTTTCACCCATTTTGTAGCATAGTTTAGCAAACAGCGTAATCTGTAATAGTGGGCTTTTAATAAAATTAAAAAAATTTTACAGCTTTACAAAGAATTTGTTTGAGATTTTCCTGCGTATTTTTGTGGAAGAGCTGTCTGTGATGGAATCAGTGCGTCCATTACGCCCTTGGTATAAGACGATATTTTAATGTTTTCTGAAGATGGTGGCACTCATATTTTAGATGATTATTTATTGTGCACGTGACGTATCAAAGAACATGTGGTGTATTTTCTCTGCAGTGACTATTTTTCAAAGTTTAAACATAAATTCGACCAAGTGTCCAACAAAATTTTGTTACATATACATTGGTACATCCTTAATCTCTTTCTACAAAAGTTTAACCTTAACTTTAATTAAAACCTTAATCCTAGCCTCTTTCCAGTGAACGAATACGTCATAACAGATCTCGATACCTCACAAAACTAATTGCCTAGAGTAATGACAACGTGGTGCGGACTTTGACCAAGCACGAGTCATCTGGGGTAAGGGCTGCCAGAAGCGGCGGTCCATGCGCCTTAATGATGCTGGGGGGACCCCGGAGGGAACTCCCGTTGAGGAGTAGCCAGGGAGGGCAGAGACGGCTGCCATGGCGCCCTCTGGTGACTGTGTATGCTTAATTGCTGAACCGATCGCCAGGAGGGGGCTTAAAAATTAAAAAAAATTAAAATAAAAAAAAGCACGAATCATCTGCTGTTTAATGCTTTCCGACATTTAGATTGTGTTTTAGATTCAAAGCATAATCTGCTGTGGTGTATTAAAGTATGAAAAAAATTTAATTTGATCAGGTAATTGCTCAGAATTACCATTAATTATATATTTTGATAATTCATCTCTATAAACTTTACCTTTAATTTTTAACCCTTTATAACAGCCTTATTTTTATTAACCTTATTCTTTATAATATTAAAATAAAATGTAACCCTTAAACTGAATTAAGTAATGAGTGTTATGTTACTTTAACAAATATTTCATAAAGCTATTTCCTAGCTTTTTTTAAATTATTTTAAACTTATGTTCTTATAAATGGGTATTTTCTCCTTGTATGCATGGAAATCATTGTATGTATTTATTTATAATTTGATATCGATAAAACGTGTCAGTTTTGCTTTACATAATTACTAGTACAGGTACACCTTTACATTTATAACCATTCAACCACTGTTTTATCACACACATACGTACGAACACACACACACACACACAAAGACTCTTATAAATAAGTAAACAATCAATCAAGTCATCAATTAATCATTTAATTAGGCAAATTAATCGTAACTAAAAGTACATTTACATAATATGTAAATGTATTTCAATCACTCAACAATCATTCCTGTTTTGCTAAATAAACCAATAACAATTAATAATGAAATGCATTTGTACTTGAAAAAGCAGTTAGTGTATGATTAAACGACCGTAAACGATGCACGATTAAATGACCGTAAAGGATGCGCTTTGCACAGTTCTCTATCTAGCATTCCCAATTTAAAAGGTCATTCATTGCATTAAGAGAAACGAGTGAACTGTTAACATTTTTGTTTATTGCCCGTTTTATTTATTTATTAATTCATTTTGTTTTCTTTACAGTTAATCAATATTTATGTGTGCTTACTCATCTATGAAGTACTAAGCTATATTATTAAGCATGAGTTTCAATTTCAATAAATGAAATGAACTGTATTTTATACACACGGTATTTATGAGTTTTTTTTTTGTTTTTTTTTTTTAAGTTTTACTCCTTTTTATAATACACGTTTTAATAACCAGTGTTTCATTTAATTGCTCAGTTATTTTATCGTGTACATATTTGTTATTTTTGGATATAATATTTTTATTAATTCGAGATTAATTATTATTATGTATATAATTATTACTTAATGATTAGACTGATTCTTATAATCCTCTAATTATGCATAATGTTAAATTTTCTCTTGAATGATTTATTTTGCATGCACATGATTAAAGGGTAATGAAAATATGCTAAGCTTAAAACGAGGATAAAACCCAGCATCTTTGATATAACTATCGGTTATTAAGTCATAACTTAGTTTAAAATGAATATATAAAGTGTGATTCTTATGAATTAAAAAAACTGACAACAAAGTTGTTACACTTTCCTGACATTTATTATTAATTCTTATATAGTTTAAAAATAATTATACATGATAATAAAAGAAAAAATTTTTTTAAAAATCCAAAAATTTATATTTTTATGTTTTATTGACCCTCCTACCACCAAAGTATTTTTTGGGGTCATTTTCAGTACCACTATGCCTTGAAAAACATAAAAAAATTCGGTTAAAAAATATGCAATAAATAAAATTAGTTTTTTTCGATTTTTGGGGAAGGAGGAATTTTGGGAAATTTTTTTCGTTTAAAAGGTAAGATAAGCATGCACACTGAGCTTTATAAAAAGATGGGTTATGTTTGAAAAATTTTCAAATTTACTCCAAAAAATTATCTATTCACCCCCTGGAGATATTGACACCAAAATGTTACCAAAAAATTGCCCCATATAAAAACGAGTCTTTGCACAAAAATCAGTTAACCAGTCAAAAGTTATTAAGCTTCAAACACAGCAACACACGGCGTTCGTATGAACATTAACTTCCACTTTTAAGTCGATTTAATAAGGAAGCTACATATTGTAATGGGTAGTATGATTCGACTTCCGGAATATTTCGACATATTTTCGGGTATCACATCCCTCAAACCCCAAAACCACCGTCAATTCAAAAGTTTATAAATATATATATATATTTCACTTTCTTGTGGACACGATAATTCCCGTAATTTTGTGCATATCACTTTCAAATTGATACATAAAATATAACGACGACTCAAAATCTCGTTCGAGTTCGTTAATGAACAAAATCGGACTACGGGGGAGGAAATGGAGAACTTTTTCGAAAAAAAAATATATTGCTATAACTTTCTTATTAAGTAAAATATCGAACTCGTTTAAAATTGCTACTATTCTTTGGATAAGAACCTAAAATTTATCTAACTAAAGTCTTTTGATATCACCAACCACTGGATTTTGAAGAAAAAAATCATACATCCCTTAATAGGCACAGTATCGAATCGGTTTAAAGTGGTCGTTTATCCTCTAAACATTACCTAAAACTTTTGTCTGTAACAATTTTTTTAATTATCGATTTAATAATTCGTTTAACGTTCCTACTATTCTTTGGATAAAACAATCTAGGTAAAGTCGAAGTTACCCGCCGGGTTGGTCTAGTGGTTAACGCGTCTTTCCAAATCAGCTGATTTGGAAGTCGAGAGTTACAGCGTTCAAGTCCTAGTAAAGCCAGATATTTTTACACGGATTTGAATACTAGATCGTGGATACCGGTGTTCTTTGGTGGTTGGGTTTCAATTAACCACACATCTCAGGAATGGTCGAACTGAGAATGTACAAGACTACACTTCATTTACACTCATACATATCATCCTCATTCATCCTCTGAAGAATTATCTAAACGGTAGTTACCGGAGGCTAAACAGGAAAAAGAAAGGTTAAAGGTAAAGTCGAAGTCAAACAATATCATACCTCCCTCAATAGGCACAGCATCTAATCGGTTAAAGTGGTCGTTTGTCCTCTAAACATTACCTAAAACTTTTGTCTGTAACAATTTTTGATATGACCAACTCTTTCAGCAAAGGATGTCCAAAGTTTTGCTGGAATTGTAAGAAGATGGGGCTTGACGTATGCTAAACATGTGAAACATTTTTTGATATGCAACCATTGTCGTATTGAGTAAATTTGAATTTTTCTTAATTTTAAGGTGGAAATCTTTTTTATTCCCTACTTAACACCGGAAAAATCTACCTCCACCTTCCGGTGTACCGAAAGGGATTTTTTTTTCTGAGGGGGGTCCTTGGGTTATGAAACATTGAGAACTGAAAAAAATCCCCTACTCCGATTACCATACTTTCCTTTTTCAGCATAGTTGTAAAAATTCAGTATTACTTCTATTTAATTTTTTGAGACATTATTTTACAATCAATGTATTACATTTTTGTTGAAAATAAATATATCAAATAATATTCAAAATGTTGTACCACCATTTGAAATTTAAATCACTAAATACAAAATTATACTTACTTCCAAGGAGATTAATCTTATTAATATCCTTCTGCAATTTTTTTTCGTTTAGGCTTAATAAAGATTTAGTCCATATAAAAGTATAAAGTACAGAACCGAATGAAACTTTTAATAATTTTTGATGTGGAACTTTAATTTTAAGTAACCTTGATTGCTAAAATTTAAGATTTTTTCTTTTGTATATGGTAAATATTATTTGCCTTTTCCCCTTTACCCCTTCCTCCTACCGATTATTAAATCACACTACATGCTTTAGACCATGCAGTATGATTTACTGAAATATTATAGTTTATCAACCCTTCCAAACACCAAAAATGTCTAAGGGTTGAACATAATGATTAGTTATTTTATAATACAAAAATATTTTTTTATTATATAAGTTAATCAAAGAAAATCTTTCATCAAAATGGTTCAATATTTTGAGTGATTATAGGAATTAACCTCTGCTGTACCAGAAAAGATTTTTTTTAAGTTGTTCTTAGGGGGTAGTTGCTTTATCTACGGTTTCACCGTGGATAGATTTTTTTTTTTTCTTATTTTCCCCTTTTTCATTGATCTCGATCTTTAGAATAGTAGGGATAATAGATGAATTTGAGATCCTGTGGATGAGTGGTTACTTCGTGTGATATAACATGAAGCAGCTTTCTTGTAACATTTCTTTCCTCTCTGTTTACTATATCATAACTATAAAAGTTGGGAGTTCCTTTTGGATAAGATATCTTTGGAACAAAAAGATCTTTCACTCAACAAATATTTTCTAGTTATTCAGGAGAAAAAACTGAAATTTTTTTTCAATTTTTGTACAATGAAGAAAAAAATTCAAATTATTGTTATATTTTATTAATATAAAATGTTGAAGCCCTATACAGGAAAAGAGGGAAAAACAGGGTTGGATGAAAAGGGGTATAAATAAATAGTTTGATTTGTTAGTCATTTAATTAAATAAGATAAGGCAGAACTACAGGTGCTCAGTTCAAAACTTTCAACGCGCAAATCTTAAATATAACCTTGATCTATACATACTAAGAAAATGATTGGAAGTTCAATCATGCTTTTTTTTAATCGTTTGTATTTTTAGAATCATTCTAAAAATAAAACAAATAACAGTCAGATGAAAATACCCTAATTACTGCTTTATTCAACATCATATGGTTTTCTATCTTTTGACAGGTTCTTAACGCTAGTGTTTTCTACATTCTACTTTGTACTTTTCCCTCGTTTTGACTTCTTAATATTTGAACCTACCTTACCAATATTATATTCATTGCCTAACTCACTTTAAGGGAATTTTATTATCCTGAACAGCCATAAAGCCGAAAGCTCTCGACTTTATTTTGTTTTTTTAATCATTTATTGTTTGTTTTGTTATTATAAATATTTTTATTTATTTAATTGTTCTTAAAAAATAATATCGCAAGCAATTAGTTGAGTTTAATTATATTATTAATGCAGATTCTCATTATAATACTAACTTGTATATAAATACGAAATTGTCGATTTCTTGATTTGCAACAGCATCACTCGAGAACCATTTGCTTTAAAATTTTTAGGATACATTTCTGTTATCCCAGGGAAGGTTTTAAGCTATAAAACGAGCTCCTAACCCCCTTTGGGATGAAGTTGTGAATTAAAAATATGCATTAGGGATACAAAAATTAATCCTTTTTTTCTATTTCTATCAATATTGCAACAGAAATATAATGGATGGCTCATTCCTTTTTCTTTAATGAATATCTATAAAATATTTAATATTCACATTACTATAGTTACTGTTATTCTATCTTTTGTATTTTTTTTTCAAGTATTTGTAAAGTCTGTTTACTTCCTTCTTCGTCTTTTCCTTTTCTCTTTTCTTTTTCTATACATAACGTCTCCTTTCATTAACCAGGGAAGGTTTTGATACGATAGGTATGTAGGTATATGTACGTAGATTTTCTTCTTCTTCCTTTCATGTAGTTTTTTCAATATTTTTCGTTACAGTCCACTGTCTATTACCATAAACACATTGTAAATATATATATCTTACATGTAAATGTGAAAGTTTCTCACAACCATGAGAATAACTAATGCGTCGATGTTCTAGGGAGCGGAGCCCCCTGACCAGACGAAGCGAGCCCTGACCGGTTAGTAGTTTATAAATTATTACTATGAAATTTTATAACTGATAAAATATTATTATTGATAAAAATTTATATAATTTATATATATATATATGTAAATGTTTTCCTAAAACTTTGCCATATAAGATGCCAAAGTAATTAAACGAAATTGCTTTTACTTTTACAATTAGAAACCCATTAACCAATCTAAAATAAGTAATGTCCTACAATTATGTTTCTCCTTCTTTGTAACTGCAAAGAAGTTCATTCGGTACATATGAAAAAACAAAATCAATGTATACGTCTTTTCATATACTAAATTAAAAATCTAACACAAATATAATGGTCGGTTTGGAAATTGTAATTATGTGCGTTCAAATATTTTTATTTGTTCTTATCGAAAATCTTGAAGTTGATAACAGTCAAGATATTTGCTGATCGTTTATGGAGAACTTACTATTCTTTACCTGTAGATTCTTATGATATAAAAAACACAGTTTTTTAATTGGTTAGGATGTGCTTTTAACAATGTCTATTGCCCCGATTGATCAAGAGGTATTTTGATTTGTAAACATTTGGTACATTTCATTTGGTCAGAATAATTTATTCTTGTGATTATTTAGTAAGTTAAGAATGTGATTTTTTAAGATTAACGCATTCTAATTGGTCTGTTCCTTTCATTGTTCTCATTGGTAAAGGTATATTATTTACAAATCAATCAAATGTATTCATACGTTTGATTGGTTATGAACATGCTGTATTATGATTGGTTGAAAATCGATATAATATTATTATTTATTTTAAAGAATCAGTATTAGATTATTTGGAATAGTTCTGTGTTGGGGTCATTGAAACGTAACTACAATCTTTGGTAAGTTAAGATGATTGTTTATTGACACTGATTGCTTAATATTTGTCGGTTTCGGTTTGACATAAGAATCATTCATTGTAGTCTGGTAATATCTCATTCTATTTTCCGCTGTATTTAAGGAAGAACATTTTTTTAAATATCTTCAATTAAATCTGCATAATTTTGAAAACACTAAATATCTTAATTTTTTTGTTTATCCATAAATACTCGTACGTAATGGACGATCTATATAAATTTTCAATTCACAAATTGCATTATTTTATTAAGCATAATCACGTTTTCCGGTCTAAATATATATCTGTGAGTCTTATTGTTCTAGCAAATAGTAAACAAAAAATCATCTTTACAAACAACATTTAGAAATTTTACGTATTCCGATATATACAGAAAGTTGTTTCGTATCGTAAAAAGAAAAAATCAGTTTTCTAAAAGTAATACAACAATTAATATAAAAATTATATTATGGTATTTGTGTACGATCTACCTAATTTTAACTTAAAAATGGACGAAAATAGATTTTCTTTGATTTATACCTCCATGTATAATTTGTATTTATCTTCTGCAAAACTAATGTAATTTATTTATTTCTAAATCTCACAAGAAATGCTACTGCTTCTATCTCTTTTAGAAAAACAGGTATTTTTCTCTCTTTTTTCTCAAAATGTCTTATATTTATAGAATTTAATTAAAAACCTATCGAATTTTTTACTAGTGAGTTTGTGCGTGCGCGCACGCGATTTATGTGCACGCGCCTTGTCAAACGAAGCGCGCACGTCGTGTAATACTGTACTTATTTATAACGTATTATACTAAATTCCTTATGTTATTAGGTTTCTAAAAGAGACCTAATAATATGTTTGATTTTATCTTTACGCAAATACACCTATAATCTTTAATTTTATGCTGATATATGATACACACCACTCTGAATAACAACTAACGTTTTTACCTATTTCCATAATATACTTTGGTTCAACTGTCTCAGTTTAACGATTACTTTTTTATTTGCATAGTGTTTTACCTTGTCTATATGTCACCATATCTTTGCATGTATTCTTATACTGTAATTTACCTTTACATAAATAATCTAAAGAAAGAAACATTTCTTGTAAAATAGAGATCCAAAAAAATATATTCTTTAACTATTTATTAAAAATTCAACTAAGAATTATGTTTTATAAAAATGTATACAATTATTATTTATAAAAATAAATAAATGTTAAAATGCTAATCTCTGTGACTCAGTAGGTAGTGTCTCGGCAATTCATTACGATGTCGCAGGTTCGAATCCCGGTCAGGCATGGTTCTTTTAATGCGCTACCGATTTCCACCGGGCTAATGAATATAGATGATAATGCCTGTTCTTTCATAACAAAAAAATAAAATTAACTATAATTTTATAAATTATATAAATATTAGGAAATTTTTTTTCCTAATTTTAAACCAGAGGAAAATTTACAGTATTAATGTATTTTTCTTTTTCAAACACACAAACACACACACATACAATACACAACGTGAACATCATTTGATATTAGGAATAATTTATACATGTAAATTGCAGTTTATTTGGTTATTCATATCTGTGGCATTTATTTAGTTGTAACAAAACGAGGTAAAATATCATTACTTAAATAATATCAATAATTATAATAATTGTAATATCAATACTTAAATAATTGTGTATCCTCTCTTAGAATCTTTTACATTATGTTGGTGAAATAAGAAACTAGAGAATTGTACATTTCGTCGTTAGATTTAAAATTAATTAAATTTACTTCAAATTTATTTTAGAGGTTTTATAGATTGTGATTAATATAGATTTTTAAACGGATTAATATTACGTTAAACCGATATAAAATCACTTTTACCCTAAATTTCTCTAGGATCTGTCAAATTTGATTTGCCTTCCAAGTATAATTTTTCCATAATTTGATTCTAAGTAACTGGATGTATACTTGTCATGTTTAATGTAAGGAAAATTTCTCATAAGTTAACGTAATAAACCTAAAAACCTAGTTTTACTGAAGCTAGTATAGAAATAGGGAATTAGCTTGAGAATTCATGAAGTTAATTTCATCCAGAAATGGGAATAACTATTATTAAAAAACAATAATCGTACATTACTTTGCAAAGGGGTTTAGAGTGGTTTTTTTTTTTGTGTATACATGTGGAAATTTGTGTTGCATATGTTAATATGTGTTGTAGTCCTGAAAATGACTATTTAAACCATTTGTTTACATTTTGTTCATCCCTCTATCTTCTAAATTTTAATTAAAAAATTTTCTTAGATGAAATTGAAGAAGCTTCACGTTCGAAATAGTTCTTGTACATTACAAAATAAAGAAATATTACATTAAAGATTACATTAAAGAAATATTACATTACATTAAAGAAATAAAGAAAGGGACGTACCCTTTTATAGTGATCACGTTCACAATAATTGATATTCAAACTTTGATTTGTGTCGTATGCAACAAGCAGTGGTTGATATGTATCATAATCGGAAACGTAGGCGGTTTCATTACAAGCTCTCCATCCATCGGTCGCATCATGAATGTTGGTGAATTTCCTTACTTTTACGGTATAAACGTTTACTGCGAGTACATTATTTTTTAGGCAATACGTAGAAGTCTGTTTAAATCCAATGTCACATTTAACGAATCGTTTAATTTAATGATTTTCACGTTTTGATCATCAAAACCTTGGAAACCAGAAAATACTATTTCTCTATCGCCAATAGTATTGTCACCACATTTGAAATCATAATAGAATTTTTGATTGTTTGTCGAATCAAAGTTCATTTTTATAAATACATTATCGCCATTTTAATCAAACATACGTCCGCTAAAATTAACAACATACACAACTTTATTTTAATTTAAAAAATAACGTTGACAAATGTTGCCTACCGACTTGGCATCAAAGGAGATCAAGATTACGAACTAGTGGCGGTTGGGCTGGGGAAGGGATCCAAGATGGCTGACCTAGGGAAGGGGGAAGGGGGATCAAAAATTGGATTTTTGTGGAAACTTGCAAAAAAAGAGTCCAATAACGTAAATGATTTCCATCAGAATAATAACGGACAAAATCAGCATTTAAGATTAATCGACCATTCGTTCTGATTTCTGGTAACTTTATTTTACCACTACACTATAAAAAACTAGTCATGCATCAAAAATCTTAACTAGAATTCTATACAGAAGAATTGAGAGGAGAGTGGAAGAAGTGTTAGGAGAAGACCAATTTGGTTTCAGGAAAAGTATAGGGACAAGGGAAGCAATTTTAGGCCTCAGATTAATAGTAGAAGGAAGATTAAAGAAAAACAAACCAACATACTTGGCGTTTATAGACCTAGAAAAGGCATTCGATAACGTAGACTGGAATAAAATGTTCAGCATTTTAAAAAAATTAGGGTTCAAATACAGAGACAGAAGAACAATTGCTAACATGTACAGGAACCAAACAGCAACAGTAACAATTGAAGAACATAAGAAAGAAGCGTAATAAGAAAGGGAGTCCGACAAGGATTTTCCCTGTCTCTGTTACTTTTTAATCTTTACATGGAACTAGCAGTTAATGATGTTAAAGAACAATTTAGATTCGGAGTAACAGTACAAGGTGAAAAGATAAAGATGCTACGATTTGCTGATGATATAGTAATTCTAGCCGAGAGTAAAAAGGATTTAGAAGAAACAATGAACAGCATAGATGAAGTCCTACGCAAGAACTATCGCATGAAAATAAACAAGAACAAAACAAAAGTAATGAAATGTAGTAGAAATAACAAAGATGGACCACTGAATGTGAAAACAGGAGAAAAGATTATGGAGGTAGAAGAATTTTGTTATTTGGGAAGTAGAATTACTAAAGAAGGACGAAGCAGGAGCGATATAAAATGCCGAATAGCACGAGCTAAACGAGCCTTCAGTAAGAAATATAATTTGTTTACATCAAAAATTAATTTAAATGTCAGGAAAAGATTTTTGAAAGTGTATGTTTGGAGTGTCGCTTTATATGGAAGTGAAACTTGGACGTTCTTTTTCTTGGAGAAGAAAAGATTAGAAGCTTTTGAAATGTGGTGCTATAGGAGAATGTTAAAAATCAGATGGGTAGATAAAGTGACAAATGAAGAGGTATTGCAGCAAATAGATGAAGAAAGAAGCATTTCGAAAAATATAGTTAAAAGAAGAGACATACTTATAGGCCACATACTAAGGCATCCTGGAATAGTCGCTTTAATATTGGAAGGACAGGTAGAAGGAAAAGATTGTGTAGGCAGGCCACGTTTGGAATATGTAAAACAAATTGTTAGGGTTGTAGGATGTAGAGGGTATACTGAAATGAAACGACTAGCACTAGATAGGGAATCTTGGAGAGCTGCATCAAACCAGTCAAATGACTGAAGACAAAAAAAAACTATGTTCAAACACTTTAAGGTTAACTATAGATGTGAAACGAAGTACTTTCAATGGTATTTACAACTAAAACGTCGAAAGGTTATGAGGAAGTTGAAAGTGCGGAATGGCCAACAGAAAAAATTATGTGAAAACAATCCAGTTATACATTTTAATTATGGTATCAACCCGAATATACTTTTACCAAAAAATCGAATTTCCCCCTTCCATGTTTACATAAAAGTGGTTCTTGCCTTATGAAGAATCTATGAAAACTTATAAAAATGAAGAATATTAAAGGAAATTTAGTGTAAGTAGAAATAATAATTTATCAGATAAAACCGGAGCACTTCCTCGAATCACAGACAGTAGCGTGCTTACGTGATATACTGAAGATTACGGGTTCAACAACTGACTGCAATCAGGAAAATTTATAACTAGTAAACTGCCAACGTAGTCGCTAACAGCCGTAGTAATTTTATTAATTTTCTAGAAAATTAGATAGCGTGTTTATTTATATTTTTTTGTATTATTAGCAGGGAATAACTGTGTCAGCTACTTTTTTGTAAATAATTTAATTAATCGGCTTCTTTAAAAGTATTATTTTCAGCATATATAAATATCGTTTAATATGAGAGAAAAAAGTTGAATAAGAAAGATAAAAAGATTGGAGTTGTTAAGTAAAAAAGAGCTTGCTTGGAGAAGAGTAATTATTATGTAAGTAGTTTAATTCATCGAATTTTTTTAATAATATATTCCGCACATTTAGAAGTCGTTTAGCTTGATAAAGAGCTTGGAAAAGAACAATTAGGGTTATTAAGTGAGAGAAAGAGATAACTTTGTAGAAGAAGAGAGGAAGAAAATGCTTTTAAATGAAACAATGCTATTGAGGAGGGGATAAAATGCACAAGCGTATAGAAATACACTAAGGCCTAGTACCGTTTTTACGTTCCCGGAAATAGTAACATTAACTAAGACAAATTAAATCAACCCAGGGATTCTTAATAATATAACTAGTTTTATTAAATAGATTGTATTGTAATATTACTCAGTGTGAATTGATTTAACATTAAATACGGTTAATTTAATTGATATACATGTGTATATATTATTTTTAAGCTATATCTTCTTAGATATTTTTTTATTAACCCAACGGGTTGGTCTAGTGGTGAACGCGTCTTCCCAAATTAGCTGATTTGGAAGAAGAGAATTCCAGCGTTCAAATTCTAGTAAAGTCAGTTATTTTTACACAGATTTGAATACTAGATCGTGGATACCGGTGTTATTTAGTGGTTGGGTTTCAATTAACCACACATCTCAGGAATGGTCGAACTGAGACTGTACAAGACTTCATTTACACTCATACATATCATCTCATTTATCCTCTGAAGTATTATCTAAAAGGTAATTATCGGAGGCTAAACAGGAAAAAGAAAGATTTTTTTTTATTAATATAAATCTATTTCATATTTACCGTAGAAAAAAAATTTTGACATATATAAAAGTTAGTTCAATAAATCTTTTGTTTAAGAAAAATATTTAATTTTAAAGTGTTGCTCTTTTTGTACTTTGCTTAACCTTTTGTTTAATATTTTTTTTAAATTATTGTCTTAACTCTTTCCAAATATATTTTATATTTTAGAATTACGTTTCTTTTTTCTTAAAAAATATCCATTGTTTGCCAGTTAAACAAAAAACTGCAACCATGTTTTGTTTTAGAAATTATCCTTTCAGATATGTATTATTTTTAATCTTCTATCTCGGAATTTTTCACCAAAAAAAAATAAACAAATCAACATTTATTAATTAATTTCTTGATATTTAACGTTAGAACTTTTACAGTAACTTCGAAAATTAAATTTATAAAGCGTGTGCCGGTTGAATCGTATTAAATTTCACATAATATCCTGTAGGAATAATAAATTTAATAAAAAGTCATGAATCACAAAGATGGTAATAATTAAAATTTAACTGAAATGTTAGTACAATTTGTTTTAAATGATAAATTACTATGCTAATGTCAGTATAAATTTAAAATTAATACACAAACTATCGTTAGCAGTTTAATAATTACAATGAATACAGAATGATTATAAAATTAAACATAGTCAAGCTTATTGTTATATGCAACCTCAAATGGTACTTCAATTAAACGAACCAATCTAGAGTAGAGCAAAGAAGACGTATTGTTTTAATATTTACATATTTTACTTTGTAACTCTGATATTTTTCTAGTCGATCAGGGCTAGCTAGGCGAGTCGTATAGCCATACAAGAAGCTAGCCGGGGATCGTCGTCCCCTGGCCCCCACCACTGTGTTCATTATCCTCATGCTTCTGAGAATAATATTTATTAATAAAAATAAAACCTGTTCAGTTTATTAAACTAGAATTGTAATCTCTTTAGAGCAATTGTTTAAGTAACATCCCAACCCTGTAGGGGAAGACACCCGCCTTGTGACGCTTCCGGTCAACCCCCCCCCCCCCCACCGGTTCGATAGACGGCTCCCGTTAGGGCTTTAACGGGAGTTGTCTATCGCCCTCTGACTTTTTGTATCTCATAGTAATAAGCCTCGCCTCGTTGGGATGCCACCGATGTAATTGCCTCAGTAGACATTTACATTGGTGATTTATTAACTCAGCGTTTTCCTTCGCTGTAGGCCTCGTCCGGACATCTTGAATGTCCTACCCTTTGAACTAGCTAACTGAGTTCGCGGAAGCACGAACCCCGCACCTAGTTCTACTTATATTGAGCCAATTTCTGTGAATTTCTCGAGGGTCTAGGTAAATTTAAACACATCATACCATCAAAAATGTTGTTCGCAACAACGAAATTTAGTCCTAACTCCCTTACTGAACTCAACTTTAGTTCACACCCAGTTTGATCAGCACCGGAATCGAAATTTTGAGTGATCTGAAGTTCCGAGTCTAAGTAATCGGCCCTCCATCTTAAAAATAGTAGTCAAGTAACCTGAGCCGTGTTCATCCAGTCGCGGCGCTCACATGCTTAATAGTGGTAGTGACTATGTTGATTGAGCCGGGGTGCCGTACACCGTCACCGTCGCATCTTAAAGCTACTTTTCTCGGTAACTGAAAAAGGTATCAAAAGACGTTTTTTTAGAAAATTAATTTCAAATGCTGCAATTGATCTGTAAATTCGATTTGATCAACGGTCGTACTGAATAAAACGACCACCATCTTGATACGGTCCACTATTTCGTAACGGTAATAGTCCTTTTTTTTTATTGAGGCATAAAAATTATGTTCATTCAGTTCAATCAGTTAGTAACTTTTACTACTGAACTGAAGATAACAGACTCACAGACATCTCTAGATTTATATTTACAGTAGATTTCAGATAATCGGGCCACTTCGGGACCAGGGCTTAATGGCCCTGTTAAGCGATATTTACGAAAAATGAGGAGCTATACACAAATACGGTATACGGGTGTATTCTAATTATTAAACTCGAATTAGCGATTTACTATTCTGAATTTTATTTCTAAAATTAAGATTACATGAACAATATTATAAATTACAACATAATAAAAATTTAAATTCTCTACCGTGTAATGGAAGTGAAACTTGGACAATCGGAGTATCTGAGAAGAAAAGATTAGAAGCTTTTGAAATGTGGTGCTATAGGAGAATGTTAAAAATCAGATGGGTGGATAAAGTGACAAATGAAGAGGTATTGCGGCAAATAGATGAAGAAAGAAGCATTTGGAAAAATATAGTTAAAAGAAGAGACAGACTTATAGGCCACATACTAAGGCATCCTGGAATGGAATGGAATGCAAAGTTGGCAGGAGTCTATTACTCCCTACTTTATCGCAGAACCTGGACAGAGTCCCTTGCTGCTGGATCATTCTAATCGGGCTTGTTTTTTAAAAGGTTATTTTTAATCTCGGATCTAATTTTTCAAGTTTTGTCTATTATTATTTTAGTGAATTTAAGACGGATTTAATTGCATTCCAATCCGTTGTTAAACCAGCGTTATCGAACCCATTTCATGGGCCGACCGCGGAAGGCTAGGCTTATAAAGCCTGTCCTCCAGACGTAATTCCCCTTCAGACCGTCCACTGAAGTCCTTTCGGTGCTAACTCTTTAATAGGCTAGCAGGAATACGCCACAACAGGACACTAGCTATAAGGAGGGAGCAATGCGTCCCCTTTTCCGGAGGAGTCGCTATTGCTGGGTTATTTTGTCTTATTGTAAGTTTTGAAATAGGAGAGGTTGTGTAGAAGCTCTTCATCCGCTTCTGGTATGGCTGCCCTTCAGGACGCATCTCTGCTGGGCTCTGTTCCTGACTCCAGTCCGTGATGTTGAGGCGAGTGGTTGGTCTTCCTTCTTCTTCTCCCTCTTCTTCTTCCGAAGACCTCTTCGTTCTTCTTTGGCCTGCACTTTCCAAGAATTGGTAGTAACCGAAGTTACATACCATTAACCATCCTGGAATAGTCGCTTTAATATTGGAAGGACAGGTAGAAGGGAAAAATTGTGTAGGCAGGCCACGTTTGGAGTATGTAAAACAAATTGTTAGGGATGTAGGATGTAGAGGGTATACTGAAATGAAACGACTAGCACTAGGTAGGGAATCTTGGAGAGCTGCATCAAACCAGTCAAATGACTGAAGACCAAAAAAAAACCGTGCAATACGTATCTAATAAAATATAATACATTATTTACTCTCCTTTTACATTACATAGCTACATATAAAAACAGGCCTATTACATTTAAAAAGAAAATTACCGCCTTGGATCAATGCATTAATGAATAGTTTTTGTACACATACATAATAAAAAAAAAAAAAAAAAAAATAGAGGTACAAAATACAGTAATGATCGCGATATTTATAAACAGTAAAATAAATAAAAAATACTTTAATATCTCTTAGTTGTTTAAAGTTATTGAAAAGTTTTTTTTATTTTGTCGTCCCCCTTTTTAATACTTGGCGTTCTACAAATTTCACACACAGATTCATAGTTCTTCTAGCGGGCTTCCTTCACTGCCTTATTGAATAAAATACTGCTGAACTCCGTCAATGAATTTTTTTGCATCGTGTGTACATACGCGTTTGACATCGCGTTCGTCTTCATCTTCTTCAATCTCGTCCAGTTGTTGAGTACCAGTATTTGTTTTAATTATTTCTTCATCACCGGTTTCATTATCATCATAGCATTGTATTTTTTCGTCTATATTTGAAAACTCTTTTGATGTTGCAAAAAACGTGATTATTGTCATCATTTATCAATTGTTTCAGTATCATCGACGGCATTGACTTTTAAACAACTTTTAGCAAAGTAATTTCTCTCCTTTTCCTGTTTAACCACCGGGAATTACCCTTTCAGGTAATACTTCAGTGGATGATATGTATGAGTGTAAATGAAGTGTAGTCTTGAACAGTCTCATTTCGACCATTCCTGAGATGTGTTGTTGTTAATTGAAACTAAACCACCAAAGAACACCGGTATCCACAATCTAGTATTCAAATCCGTATAAAATAACTGCCTTACTAGGAACTGAACGCTGAAACGCTCGACTTCCAATTCAGCTGATTTGGGAAGACGCGTTCACCACTAGACCAACCCGGTGGGTTGGCAAAGCAATTTCTGATAGTACTACTTTTCACTTCATCCCAACTATCAGCTACAAACTGAATTGCCTGCAACAGATTTACACGTGCATTAATATCTTTAGCCGAGGAAGTCAACCAGTTTCCTTTAATTTTCTTGTAAAATGTAACTTATAACTTTATCTTCGATAAATAAAATTAAATTTTTTATTATTCCCATGTCGAGTGGTTGAATTAAACTCCTCCTATTCGTTGGCAAAAATTCTATTTGAATGTTTCGTAAATCTACATTAGGATGGGCAACACAGTTATCAATAAACAGGCAAATCTTTTTTAATTTTTTTTGTAACTCGTTGTCCCAAGCACGAAAGATTAGACTCGTCATCCAGGCTTTTTACTAAAATAGTAATACATAGGTAAACTATCGATTCTAACCCACTGAAAACATCGTAGTTTACCTGCTTTACCAGTAACAAGACGTTTTAATTTGTCACTGCCAGATATACTCGTACAACAAAGCATAGTAATTCGATCCATAGGTTTCTTTGAGCCAGAAAATGCGATATGTTTGTAACAAAGAAACACTTTTCTTTCTTTTTTTTTTGTTTAGCCTCCGCTAATTACCTTTCAGATAATATTTCAGAGGATGAATGAGGATGATATGTATGAGTATAAATGAAGTGTAGTCTTGTACAGTCTCAGTACGACCAATCCTGAGATGTGTGATTAATTGAAACTTAACCAGTATCACACCAGTATCCGCGAACACCAGTATCCGCGATCTAGTATTCAAATCCGTATAAAAGTAACTGCCTTTACTAGGACTTGAACGCTGGAACTCTCGACTTCCAAATCAGCTAAACCGGGAAGACGCGTTCACCACTAGACCAACCCGGTGGGTTAATAACAGGCACTCATGATTAAAAATAATTACGGAAAAAAGATAACACCATAAACAATGAACAAATGACTCGCAATGAAGAAAATAAAAACATTTGCTTCGTCATAACTGCATGATGTAATCTGTGTCGCACTATGTACTGTGCAGACTACTGATAGAAGGAAGTTACCTCCATCAACATAACATTCAACAGTCAATCAATTTAAATCACTAATAAAATTGTGGTATTTTAGAAGTAAAAGAAAGAAACGAAGTAGTGGGCCTTATAAGCGGCATTTGGACCGTTAAACCGGTGTAACTATACCAATATTATAAATTATACCAATTATATGGTGAATTATACCAATATGTTTCTGTTTTAACAAAAATTCCCCAATTAAACGGCTGCCCCGATTAACCGGTGGTTCTATTAACCGGAGCCACTGTATATATATGTATGATTTTTTATGAAATACTACGTAACTCTTTTAGTAAATAAATTATTAAATTTTTATAAGCACTCTATTTTATCGATTATCATAAATACAGATTAATTTTATAACAGAACCAATGATGATTTCATCAAATATTTTGTTGGCGCCGCACACACGCGTCTTTATAACTTAAAGCAGTATCTTACGTAATTTTTTTTTTAATTCACTGAAAGTAATTTTACTTTTGTAGTTTAATACCTTTTAATTATTAGTTACTTTTTTTATTTATATTATATACATACTTAAAATAAGAGTTCATGAATAAATTTTACCTACATTTCTTACGTAGTTAATGTTAAATTTATTATTTATATGATGATAAATCAAATTAATAGCCATTGTCTCCTCCTCCTTCATTTTATTCTAATATATCTTTTAATATTAGAATCTTTATATATTAGTCCTATAATATTATGTGTAATCATATAATATTTTTGGACTAGTCTATTGTCAAGGACATTATTGTTATTGTTAATAAATTCCAGACTATGTTGTAATAACATTCTTAGTTCAATATTTGACCCAACTAGTACTGGTTTTTTTTTTTAACGAAGAGATAGTTAATGTTTAAAAAGCAACGGATGAAGAAATTTTGTTTATATCGTTCTCATTGATTGAATATGATAAAGTATTTTATCATTTATTAATTAATTCATTATATATTTTTAATAAAAAGTAATATTATTTGTTATTTATTCATATTATTTATTTTTAATAGGTAGAACTAATTTGTAAATAATATATTTAATACTAAACCTCTGGTTTAAATTTTTTTTCTAATTTATATCTATCATTTTTAATTGTATAGTAAATCACCCAATTTTGTTCATACTTAAAAATAAGTTATATTAATTACATGCTCATTAACATGTATTTCGACGGTTGTCAGCGACCTTGTATTATTTTCAATAAATATCGTGTTCGCGGTTCGGCATGATATTGCGAAACAAACTAAAATACAATTTATTATCCTAAAGACAAAAACAAAATAAATAATAAATCAATAATAGTAATAATCACAATACGATACATATATACATTACACAAAATAGGAATTTAAATAAAAAGTACAAGTTTGTTTAATGACAGTTAAATTATAAAAATCAGAATACCAAAAACATTAAAATGTTCGCCAGAACCTGATATTAAATTACAAGATAACACTAGTAACGTCTAAAGTTCATACAAATCAATCTTTTCTGCAAATATTATTACTTTTTACAATAGAACTACCCTATACTTAATGAATGAATAGAATACTTTCATTATTGTTTATCAATAACTCATCGAACAACTTCCTGCATTCACCCACTGAATACTCGTGACATACTCTTCACTCGTTGTTACCATATGCTTACTGATATCGCCGTCACCGCAATCGCATCGAACACAGACTTGCGAAACTAGTTATCGATTGTTATCACTGATAGCCGAACATGGCCTCGGAAAATTAATGACTCTCTTCGCTGATCCCTGGCAGTATTTATTTCCCCTGACCTGCAAAACCAGTAACCACCTAATACCTTTAATTGTTGCAGCGTAATAATTTTCATCGTCCACGCCCTTACGTTTTTCTATAAATTCTTATTCCGGTCGGGTAATTCTTCTGGTCGAACAACAACTTTTGGAGGTCCCATTGTCTGTGTTACAAAGAAAAAATTGTTAAACGGACCTGTTACTCTGGGAAAAGAGCTTCTTTTAATTTTACTGGATTCTTCTTTTCAATATTATTTTCTCTTTCTTTCTTTTAATTGGAAGTAATCTGTTACCCTGATCCGTTCGTTATATTGGTCCTGTTATAGTACATTCACCCCAATACCCAAAATTATATTGAAGTACATAATTTGTTGTTAAAAACCTACATACATTAAAACTAAATATACGCGCGTGTGTGTGTCAGTATTAATTGCTATATCGTTGAATGGCCAAAAAAGAGATTCCACAACGATTTAAAAGCCCGACAAACTTGTCACGCTTTTTAATGTACAATAATTATGTGCGTGACTACCAATTACATTTCGAGGGCAAGTCAAAAAGTAAAGTGAAATTTAAAATTCAATATATTTATTTGTATTTACATAAATGATGTAGGCATTAGTTTTCAACATAATCCCCTCGTACTTCTATCATTTAGTCTATCTTTTAACCAGCTTTTTAATTTCTTCCTGAAAAAAGTTTTCTATCTGGTATGCAGAAACTTTTTCACCGCTTCTATGGCTTCTTCATCAGATCGATAATTCCCTCGAAACACTTCTTTTAATGGGCTAAAAAGATTAAAATCTCTTGGAGGCAGATCCGGACTGTATGTAGAGTGGTTCAGCACCTCAAAACAGACACCGATATCTTGAAGGCGAAGGACTGTTTTTCTGGTCGTATGAGGTTGAATGTTTTCCTGAAGTAAAATTACGCCTTTAGAAGGTTTACCACAGCTTTTGAATTTGATTTTTTGCTTCAGTAAACGCATTAACTCACAGTAGTTGTAACTGTTTACTGATTGATGTTTAGGTGTCAAGTAAACCAAAAGTGAACCTTCCATATCCCAGAATATCGTCATCATCATCTTTACTGCAGACATCTGAGTTTTGAACCTTTTTTGCTGCGGGAAATGAAGAATATTTTCACAACAAACTATGTCGCTTATTCTCGGGTTCAAAGTGATGGACTGTCTCATCAATGGTTATTATTCGCTTAAGAAATGAGTCTCCTTTACTTCCTAACGTATAAAAAGCCTCTGAGAAATTTTCAAACCATTCTCTTTGTGGATGTTGGTCAATTAACGTGGAACCCAGCGAGTACAGACTTTCCGATAATTTAAAGAATCATGGGTTATTGAAAATGCAAAACTTTTATTCAACTCACTTTCAATGCCATCAACTATAATTTGTCAATTACTGAGAATCATTTGTTTAACCGCTTCAATATTGTCGTTAATCTTTGAAGTATCGAAGGCCTACCTTTCCGCTGTTATCACAAAGAGAAATTCTACCATTTTTAATGAGATCAATCCATTTGTAGATCTTGCTTCGACTCAAATAACTCTCTCCATATTGCTACTTCCTTCGACGAATAATCTGTGCTGGTTTCACTCCTGAATTGAGGAAATATAACAGTACCCGCATTTCTTCCTTAGTGTAATCAGACAAAGGACACTCATTTTAAACAGACTTTTAAACACAATCACAAATAACTAATAATGAAACAATACTTCAATGAACAGCCGATAGAAGTTATAAGTTATACCAGAACAATTATTGCTGCCACACTTGTGATTGGGAGGGAAATCAAAATTTCCCTTTACTTTTTGACTTACCCTCGTATTTACATCGAATTTATTTGTCATTTTTTGCGTACTTTGTTGGTTGTATGATATTTGTTCTCGACGTTTTAATAACTTTGTCAATAACCAGTTTCGAAAATATTCTGCAGTTGATTACAACATGAGAGATTTATTTCCATTAATTTTCACAGCTATTATATCAACATAAGATTACAATCTACGAAAACTTGGTTTAATGAAAAAAAGGTTTAAGTGAAACTAATTTTTATTTTAGTATTTAAATTCACATTAAATAAAAAATGTGCCACGTAGATAGATAACAAACAAAAACTAAAATGTATATGGCATATTTATTTGTTTCTTTCTTGTAGATTAAAATTTTGCGTAATTAATCAGTATGGAATCAAATATCACGCAAGAGATTCATTAGCTTTAATTGAAATCTACGTCCACACACGCGCTCGCGCGCATACACATACACATACACACACATATATATATATATATATATATATATATATATATATATATATACATATAACCGAACTTTTCAGTCACTTATTTACTTGGTATTCATAGTAATATTTTACATACATATTAGAAGTTGTTGATGTATTAATTTCACCTCTTTTGATTACTCTTTTCAACTCTTTAGGTAAACATGATATTTTGTTGCAACTCGTACAAATCTATAACCACTAATGGTTAGGCTATCTTTTATTCCAGAGAACATAACGTTGTAGTATGTTTATGTGGTTTTGTTTCAGTTTTGACAATGATTTATAAGTTTGTGGCTAATTTATATATACTATATTGGAAAATAAAGTGTATAATAAATCATAATTATATACACGAGTAACATATGATATTTGTAATATTTTATTTCTGTAAAGCAACACAAATAACTCTCAAACTAGCTGAAATGTTTTGTTGTGGATTAATAAAATGTTACATGGAAAACATGAGCAATAGATTTATTTAATTTTGTGGTTTATGAGATAATTTATCATTAATTTTTAGTATATTTTTACTAAAACAATAAAATTTAATCTGCCTTAAAAAAATTGAAGTGTTTTTTTTTTTTTTTTTTTTTTTTTTTAAATGCGTTAGGAAAGTCTCTGTGCAGTATTCTTTAGAATTATTTGCCCTGTGGGTTCGTTGGGCGTTGCTCAGAAATAAACCAAGAGGTCAGTTGTTGAGTTGTGATTGAATGTGCTTCGTTTTGTTTCGTTTATGGAAATCAGTAGTTGTGAGAAAACGTAATGGTTCTTTCAGTAGGGGAACACATTTTTCTCGTTGAACACATCTTTTGAGAAGCTGACAAGTATTCTGATTTAGTGAAGCACAAATATGCCCTGTTCCTCACCGCAATGAAGTTCGAATTCTTATGAAAACATTTCGGGCATTTTCAGGCTCTGTTGAAAACGCTGATCAAAATGAAAGAACACCTAAACTAAACGAACAGAAGTTGCTCGATACTTTGGATACTATGACCGAAAGCACATCAAAGTCAATGCGTAAGTTAGCCCCGTAGCAAGATATCGCACATAAAACTGCAAGAAAAGGACTGAAACTTTTCCTCTACAAAGCAATGTGTGTACAAGAAACCTATACATAATGCCAAAAGACTAAATTATTGTCAATGGTTTAAATATTTTATTGACCAAAATTCGGTAGTTATCCTCGATGTTACGTTTTTTATATTATATTTTTTTACAGGTTTCACGTGGAAGGGTATTTTTTATTTTTTGTTTAACCTCCGGGTCCGCAGTCAAGCAATTCTTATCGCAGAGGATGAGATGAATGTTTTGTAACGTATGTGAAAAATTCCATGCCTCACCGGGATACGAACCCACGTGGAAGGGTATATTAATTCATAAAATACACGATTGAGATCGACAATTAACCCCTATGAATGACACGAACAATCTTTTTACACAAAGCGAAAATTGGAGTCTGGGTCGATGCGAATAAAACACATTGTGGCTCCAATCTTTTTGAAAATACATTTAATAGTGATCATTGTTGTTGTGTTTTAACAAACTTCATTTGTCAGTTAAAAGAAGTAGAAATTACAAGTATTCTGAAAATTTCTGTAGGCTCTCCTAATTAACTGATTTAAATTTTTCAAACACATTTGAAAGTTTGAGTGCTCTTTTATATCTGATTATATCTAGAGACTTTATTTCAAAGTCAACACAATCTGAAAAAATCGCATTTATTTTAAAATCTGGATTGCAAAATTATTGTATAAAAATTGTCGATTCGATTTTGTTGAAATTTGGCTTGTTGCTTTATGATATCAAAACGTTTTTTGGGACAAAATCTGAAGGTCTTATGTATAATATAAGTACTTCCCAGACAGAAATTCCCAAAAAATCTTGTCTTTTTTTAATTTTTTTTTTTTTTTTACAGCTATTACTATTTTTGCACAATAATAACGTATTTTTCGATTTGCAACCGATGATGTTGCGTGTAAAATTTTATATCAAAACTTCTCTCTCGTTCTTTTCTCTAAAATGAACAGTTATCGAGTTGCTAAGGAAATAGGAGGAAAAATAGATATTTTTACGATTTTTTTCGTTTTTTTTAATAAAATTTAAGCACGCCTTTTTCAACTGGTGCATAACGAAATAATCATTTCTGACGATATTCCAGAGGCATTAAAGCAAAAATTAGCGCTCATATAGATAAAGTCTAAATATGCCGATTTTAAAACAGATACCACCTGAACTGTAGTAAAGATAATTTGTTACATACGATGATGTATAAATACAAAAATTTTTTTTTTTTTTTAAATCAAACCCCATCTCTTAAGATTGAAACGTATGTTTTTTTTTTTTTAGTTTGCTTTATTTCCCTTCGGTTTAAATATTTTTCAAAGATTTTTGACAGTTTATATTAAAATAATTGTCCACTTTTGTTCATAGAATGAACAAATATTATTTTTTTTAAATTACTTTTGTTTTTTTTTTTAAATTATAGACCCCAAACGTAAAATGCAGAAAAGTTTTTTGAAAATCTTATTTTTCTTATTTTAGTCTTTATTGAAGGGTGTTTTAGGTTTAGAGGAAACTTTAGTTAAGCAATTTTTTTAAGCTTTATCTATATATGAATATTTTTTAGGAAATATTTTCTTAAATTTATTCTCCACTTCTGAAAAATATACTATTTTTATATTCTGTACTATTTTTTGGCTCTTTTTTTATTTTTTGATAACTTTTATTAACAATAGCCGAGAAAGTCATGGAATGCTTTGCCAGCTATTTTTTTAACATCATATTTAAATTTATTTGTTTCGAAAAACTCAAAATTAATATAAAATGTATTTTACTTTAATTTTAAATTTTTATTTTTGAAGTATGTTTTAATTTTCATTAATCATATAGAAAACGGGAAAAAAGAAAATTTGTAATAAAAAGAAACAGGAAAATAAACAAACAGCTATATACAAATCTTTCCTTTTCTTTTTTAAAATTTGTTTAATCATTGCATATTCGTAAACTAAGGCAGAAAAAATGTTTATGTGTTTGAAATTACATGCGTATGGAAATTAGATTCTGTTAAGAAATAAATTAATGTGATAAAAAAAAGTTTTGGATGAAAGCTGTAAATATATCGTTCTGATTATTGCTACTACATATGAATAATATCACCTTTTCTGGTAGAATCTCTCGTATTAAATAAGCGGGCAGCCTTCAAATCCTGTTTATAAAATTCGTTGTTATAAGTCTACTTTTTATTACGTAATTCAACATCTGGGCCAACAAGATTATAATAAATTATGTTACGTAATAAGTGCATCTCAGAGGAAGTTTTGGTGTTGGCCGGCAATATTTTTTTTTTAATCGTACATTAAAATCATTGGGAGCTTGAACTGGTCTACGCATGCTCTGCCGGTTCATCTAACCACATCTTACAAGATGTGAATGAACTTATTTTCTGATCATACTATTAATTTTCTGGCATCATAGCTCTTAGAGTAGCGTTTTTCAACCTTTCTTTTTACGTTTAGCTTCCAGTAATTACCTTTCAGATAATACTTCAGAGGATGATACGTGTGAGTGTAAATGAAATGTAGTCTTGTACAGTCTCAGTTCGACCATTCCTGAGATATGTGGTTAACTGAAACCCAACCACCAAAGAACACCGGTATCCATGACCTAGTTTTCAAATCCGTGTAAAAATAACTGACTTGACTTGAACGCTGGAACTTGATCGGGAAAAACATTAAAAAAGACGGGATTTGGAGAATTATTCCAACGAAGAGATTTACAAAACGATGATCCCGATAACTAATAAATTTAGAAAGAAGAGAATTTCCTTTCTAGGACATATTTTCAGAATAGAAGAGACCAGACTTATCAGACGGAAAATCGAACTTTTCTGGAACAAGAAAAGCAGACCGAACTGGTTATACGAAGTACAGAAAGACATGGAGGAATTAGACGTAACCCATGAAAACCTAAGAACGAAAACCGGAAACTATGAGAAATTAAAAAAATAAAGAAACAAGATTCTTATCAAAACCCAATAAAACAATAAGCCGGATGTACTCTGAACAAGAAAGGGCAAGAAGATCTGAAACCCTTAGAAATTACTGGCAAAAAAGAAAAGCTGAAAAATAAATCAGCAATAAAAGAAAGAAATTGCCAAAGAAAATGAACAAGCGATCCATTATGGTCTTAAAAGTAAAAAAAAAAAAAATCATTTTCTTTGCTTGTTTATTTATTTTACGTTCTAGAAACCTTCGTCGCATGATATTGAAGAAGATGTGTTGAAAGTAACCAAACGAAGAAAATAAAATTCTGAAATTGAAGAAAGTAACTTTGAATTTTTTTTACACCAAGAAAACATTTTTTAAAAGAATGTAACAACAAATTATCCAAATGTATCCTTTGTTTCTGAACATAATTTTAAAATTTCTTCTTCTAATTTAGGTGTTTTTTTCATTCATAATTCACCATAGAAGCAAACAGAGAAACTTTTATGTGGGAATATTAAAATAGAATTATGTACAGTATGATAACTGTCATGCTTGACCGGGATTCGAACCTGGGATTTCCAGTTGAAAGGCTGGTACGTTACCACTCCGCCACGGAGATCAACGGAATGGTATTATAAGATATAATGTTAATTGTATTGTATTTATATATTTATTAAAATATGAATTGGCTTTAATGATAGGATTATAACCTTAAAACCCATAATTAGATAAATATAAAATTCTAGAAGATTCAAAAAATAAATATAAATTTTACTTTTTTTATTGTACAAAATAAAAAAAATCGTTATTTTAATGTAGTTTAAAAGAATTTCTTTGCAATTTTATATGATGCTGTAACTAAGAAACAGTTATGATTTTAATTGTATTTTCTTTGATTGTATGTATAGATAGAAATTACTGTTTAATCTCAGATTTTTTTTATTACTATTCTTCCTTAAACGGTTAACATTTTTATATTATAATTCTGAAACCTTATAAGAAAAATTATTGTGTAATATATATAGGCTAATATTTTTATAAATAAAGAATAACGTGTTAAATGAATAACTAAACGAATTAACTTCAGTACGTGATGAGTAATAAAAAAAAGATTAATAAAAAAAAGAAATACAACAGAACGAATTACCAACATTCATTTAATGGTTTTTTTTTCATTCATATCAGCATATCAGCAATTTCTTTTGAAATTATATTTTATGCTATTTCATGAATATTTATCCAGTTTTGTTGTTAAGTATTCAGTGGTAAATTTAATAACTTTTTACGCAAATTTTTATACTTC
This sequence comes from Lycorma delicatula, assembly GCF_047948215.1. Classification (NCBI taxonomy): domain Eukaryota; kingdom Metazoa; phylum Arthropoda; class Insecta; order Hemiptera; family Fulgoridae; genus Lycorma; species Lycorma delicatula. The sequence continues at coordinate 68,619,349 of NC_134464.1, read as the reverse complement.
TTTTATTAGTTGTTATTTTATTTCAACTTCATCGCGTTGTCTTGGAGGATAATTTATTAAATGTTAATTAAAAAATTATAGTTTTTTTATATACAAAGAAGTTTATAAATATTTACTTAACAATAACTGCTTGTTATAACATATGCAGAGTATGTAAGCTTTTTTTTGGTGAAAGTGGTTATTTACTATATATAAGCTTGTAGAATACTTTAAATATTATTAATACGTACATATATGTGTATTACCATAAAAATAAAAATAAAGTTTTTCTTTTCACAACCAACCAAAGAAATCATAATAAAAACAATGAGGTAAAACCTCATAATTTCATCGGTAATGTATAAATTTGTTAATGAATTAAATAAAACATTCGTTGGGCAGTACGGTTATGCAAAAATGAAATCTTATGCAAGGAATTATACTAACAGTGAAAGTCAGAATTTTTTGGTTAATTATTAATCAGTACAAATTATAATATTGCATATTTTAGGAGTGCTACAAACCCCGACTTTATCTGATATTAATCAGGCTTTTAAATAGCCATTTGACATGCAACAGAATTTCTCATTAGATTCAAATGTCTCAATTATGAAATTGTGCCAAAGATGTAGTGATTTTACCTAAAATAGTCCTAGGAGGGTCAAAGGTAAATTTATATGTCGGAGGAGGAGAAACCTTTTATAGGCATCACATAATCTTGAATCCCATTGTAGTGTGAGGTTCTTCCTTTTGGGCCTATTCATAAAAACTCCCTCTCTACTTGTGCTGCCGGGTCCACCTTACGGTATTGTCACAGAATCCCATGTGTCTTCTCTCCATCAATTCCTTCATTGTTGGGCCACGCATCTGAAACCCATCAAGTCCTGAAATCTTTTTTAATCTCGACCTTGGAGTCGGACCTGCCTAATATGGTCTCAACGTCCGCGCGCACATGAATTCCTTAAAACACCTGTGACCAGTAAGAAGCTATCTCAAATCATACCCTAGTTCCCCGTTTTTGGTTCCGCTACCTCTAAAGGCCAGGAATCAGACTTTAGGTCCATCTGCCTTTTTTTTTGACTGACCCCGTCACTCTTGCCATCTGCGAACAAGTAATCCCTCAGCACCCGACTTATCCACCACTGTACATATCCTCTCGCTCTTGAACGAGATGATCCAGGGGTGCACGTCTAGCCACTACGCCGACGATACAGCCTGAGATAGACCTGTAGCTGTAGTACACTCTTAGGGAGACATCTTGATCCCGGAAGGAAGACACCCGCCATGTGACAAATCTGGCCGTCACGCCACCCTCTCCGTGGCGTTTACCCCTTCGGTAAAGCTCAAAAACTTAGGGCCTTTACCAGAGATCATCTTTAAAAGCCTCAAGACATATTTCAGTCTGGTCACTGTCAAGACGCCACTGATGCGAATGCCACAGGCGACATTCCTTTCGGTGTACCACGCCTAACGCAGATCCAAGCAACAATGATCTTATTAGGTCCTAAACATTACCATCCGATTGAGCTGACCTACAGTCTTAACCAACCGAGGTTGAGTCCAACACGCAAAACAGGCTCTGCCGCAAGCACAACACTGTCTTCTTAGGGAGACAGCCTTGTGCTTCCGACAAGAATTGCACAGCCCTCCCCATTTCTAACGAGACTTCTTCTGGTGCTCCTTTAAAACTTATGAGAGCACCACTTGGGACAAGACCCTCCGCTTCGAGATGTGAGGATTCCGATGTTGGTTGTTATCTTTCCGATGACGTCAGCTATTTTCTCGGCTTTGACCAACACCTCAGTAATGTGAATTTAAAACGGTGGCGTTCTTATCTATCCACATCCCGAGGTACTTCAATGCAGGGATAAAGTGGACTACCACGGTACCAATCTTAAATGTGATCGGAGTCAGTTTCTTCTTGACCGAAGACTTATACTTACAGAATCCAAAATAAAGAAAAATAAAAGGTCAAGCATAAGGAGAAAGAAAGAGTAGTGAGAAAGGACAAATGCCCTTTCCTTTTTCATAATTTTTGATTTCCTTTTCGCGATAGATCGCGACATTTATACCCATACATGAGCATCAAATTATTGATTTTTAGATGTTCTGTTTAAATATATGCTATAATACAAATTGTTTTTTCCTTTAGAAATTGAATAACTACATGAGAACAGGAAAGATGTCAGCCATTTCCAGAATTTTGAAGCGCTTGCCAGTATGAATGTAAACCATAAAATGTTCTTCTAGATCATCCCCATTAAAAAGTTATTATTATTAAATGACACAACACCACAATAGTAGTATATTCATTTGAGATGATTTTTGATTTAAGAAGTTTTAAGAAGAATTTCAATTTTATTATTATAAGTTACCTTTTCAACTTTAACTTTAATCTTGCAAGTTGTGATTTTTTTCATATTATTGAATTAAATAAATAAATAATCAAATAATTTACAAACATATTCTGTATAAAATAAATGGTGTTAAAAAATGGGGTAGAAAAAGTTGTTATTACAGCAACAAGTTTCGGTCTATGTAATAAATAATTCCAAAAAATGTATTTTTTATCAGGATTTCTTAACCTATTAAACAATTTAGAAAACTAAAAATACTACTTTATAAAACTAAATATAGAGCAAGAAACGGGGATACCTGGGGAAAGATATACAGAGAGATTTGTTTTAAATATATTTCAGAAACGAAGCACCAAGAATCGTATTTTCTGGATTTAATACATAGGAAATAATTTATCTGGTATCTATATATTTCATGCATGAATAAATCGACATTAATGAAGCACTGGAAGTGAAGCAATCAGTTGGAAGGAATGTTTGAAGTCGACCAAAAATTAGTTTTACTTAAATAGACACACACGCACGCATTCATATACAAATTGTTGTTTAAGCTATGCAAATTTGTCTAATAGTTTAAATTAATACATTATTTAATGTATCTTCAATTAATGCAGTTTCAATAAGAATTTAAAAGAAAAATGTTTCATAGGTATAGAGGTATAGTTATAAAACAGTAAAAAGGTTCTTATTTTAATTTACTCCTTTAATATTGACGTTTGACAACTGTTTCTTTAAAAATTGATTTATTAGTTTTTAAGGCAGTTAATGGTAAACCGACATAATCTATATTTTGCTAATGTGTGATAATAAAACACTAAAATGAAATAATTTATTTTTCAAAATTATTTTATTTTGAATTAGAGAAAATTTTAACAACTTTTTTTTATTGAAAACGGATATTTAAAGTAATTTCGATGTGAATGTAAATAAAAAAAAAACATACAATTCAAAATAGAAGGCAATTTTTTTTAACACAAAAAAACTCGTTTTTAAAAATTTCAAAACCTCAATTTTTATAACATATCAGTTGATTAATGTACAAAACATATATTATACTTTATCGAATTGGATTTTTTCCTTTCATTGACAATCTTTTTACATTTATAATTTTTTACCAACATTTAGATAAATTAGACTAACTTTTTTTTTGGTCCCCATTTTTTATCAAGGTCTTAAATAATATTTTATATCGATACTTCTAAAAAGGTTCAATAGCCGATATATATATTTTTTATTCCAAATTTATAATATACATCTTATTTCAATGAGAATGTAACTTTTAACTTTTAAAAATATTGATATTAGCAAAATTAACATAATTTAAAATCTGCCAAGTAAAATGATTTATTATTGGTAAAAATTTTACAATTATAGATAAAATATGACATTAAAAAAACGTTCAGGAATAAAGACTAAAAAGTTTTTTTTTCAACGTGATATTCTTGTCAGTAAATTTATTACTAATATACTTAATAATATTAATAAAGTAATTTTCTGAATTTTTTTCCAGTATCTGAAGTTACGAGAAATTTCTAGTTGCCACATTAAGTATTCAAACAATAATTTTCAGTCTTTTTAAGTAAAAAAGGTTTAAAATTTATAACACCGCTATAAGTACCACAACATAGGAAAGTGGTCGATAAAAGCTTGAATACTAACGTGTTTTTTTACGAAAATGTTCAACTCCATTTCTTGAGTATATTTGTAGAAATCTCTTGTGATTTTAATAGAAAAAAACAATTTGTAATTATTTCAAGTATAATCAAACAAACAATCATTATTAAGTTCATAAGAGAGTAAGTAAGTGATTTAATTATTTTTATATTTTAGTACGCCTGGGTTTAGCGGATTGCCAAACCAGTTGTTTTTTTTTTCAGATGCCGCGAGGGAATCCCACCCACAATTTTCTTTCGCCAAATCATATTAAAGATGTGGTCAATTAACAGGTCCCGGCATTCTTAGAATATTCCAAGCACAGTCAAACCTAATTTCAATCAAAAATAAGGAAAACAAGAAAGGATGAATGAAGCATGAGAAAGAACTACTATCCTTGGAAGAACAGCGGTTAAGACAAATTTAGAAAGTACATTCTCAAGGAGTTTTGTTGGCAGTTTTCAGTTATATGTCCATAATAACGTAATATTACTGATCAATGTTTTTTCTATTGACCGGGTTAATTAAATCCTGTAAAGATATGATTTTCCTTCAGAAATTAACGAGCTGAGAACGGTTAAACTGTTCAAACATCATAAATACCCGGAATCATATATGTGATATTTTTTGTCGAAATTTAAAGTATCAAGCTAGATATTACTGATGATGGATAATTATTACAATAATCTTAAATACCACGAGTTGCCTGATGCAGCTTTATTTAGTAATCGCAGGTAGTTTTTTACTTGGTTTACAACTCACAATTATTTTTTCTATTTTTTTTCATGTCTATCCTCAAATATTGCATCCTTAATTTAACATACTTCCTGACATTACCGACGGATCAAACTTTGAACACTTAATAAGGTCGAATAACAATATAATATTCTACCATTACTTTTTCAAACATCCCCCAGTACGGGGAGTAAATTAAGGGTGTAGGTGTAATAAATTAACATACTTCTTGACATTGCGGATTGATGAAATTTTGAACAGTTACTAAGTTTGGGTGACAATACAATAATCCACCATTACTTTTGCAAACAAACATTCCCCCATACAAGAGTAAATTGTAATAATTTGATTAATTATCAAATAATAATTTGATTAATGCATGACTAAAAAGTATAAAACAAGTTTTTAAAAATCCTTAAAAAATTGTCTAATATTATTTTGATATGTTTTTCTTTAAAAAAAACATGTATCTATGGAACACCTCAGGATTTTTTAGTGCTAGAAATTAGCAAAATTGATAAATTCAAAAACATTTGGCATTGTTCTGGCTCGTAATCTTTCTCATAACAATACAACACCTTTCAGTTATTTTGAAAGTTTTACATACATAACTTTCTTGGAAAGCAATAATTTTCTTTTCACTTTTAATAAAACTAAATTTCAAATAAAATTTTCTTATTTTGAAGAAAATAATTTTAAGTTTATAAAAATTTCCCATTATATTAATTCCTTGGAAATTATTTTTTTCCAGCAAAATAAAAATAATGAAACCTCAAAACATCTAAAATATCAAGAAATAAATTTTATTTATTATGTTTTAATATGTGCATTGCTTTCAGATATGCTCAAATGGTTTTTCATCGAGTATAGTTATCGACAGCCTTCTTGAGTGTAATATACAACCTTTTTCTTTCTTTTCCCTGTTTAGCCTCTGGTAACTACCGTTTAGATAATTCTTCAGAGGATGAAAGAGGATGATATGTATGAGTGTAAATGAAGTGTAGTCTTGTACATTCTCAGTTCGACCATTCCTGAGATGTGTGGTTAACTGAAACCCAACCACCAAAGAACACCGGTATCCACGATGTAGTATTCAAATCCATGTAAAAATAACTGGCCTTACTACTTGAACGCTGTAACTCTCGACTTCCAAATCAGCTGATTTGGGAAGACGCGTTAACCACTAGACCAACTCGGTGGGTTAATATACAACCTGGTAAGCAAAAACCTTTTCATGTATACTTTGTAATACGTAGATTTATTAAAACTTAGAATATTATTCAAGTTTAACCGCGTCATAATTCGACATTTTTTAATGGATAACTACTACTTATATTTTTATTTATGAGTAGTTAATGAAATAAAATTGAAATTATTTAATAATTCCTAGCCCGATCTATGAATTAATCTTTGTGTATTTCAATTTTTCTACCATTGAGCAACCAAGATATCATATTTCATAGACCTTTTATCTATATTTTATGTTATTTTTAATTTGTAACTTCATTATAAAACCTTTAAACTCCAGTAGCCTTTTAATGAAACAAATTTTATACTGGATTATTTTTTAACCCCTGTGCCGAATGACAATAAATTTATATAAAAAAAAAATCCGCTTAGCAACAGTTGTGACTATTGACTATCCAAGCGCTTTAGCATAACAGTTGTAAAATCTTACTGAGAAGACGTTTTTCTTTTAACATTTTAACAATTGACAATCAACTATTATGAACATAATAATTTTAAATTTTATTTTCATTTTAATTCCTATTTATAAAAATTTATGTGTACTACTATAAAATTCATAATTATCATTAATCCCTGATGATGTAGGAATAATCCGAAAGCGCTTGGATAGCAATACTCACAATTGTTTGTAGGTGGATACTCTATTTTTTTATAAATCCTATAATACCAACGGTGCCAGATGTTAAGAAAATTGAAACTAGACAATAAATTTTTCCTCTAGGAAAGATAAAACAACATATTTAAAATTATGTTGCATTCTACCACGTGGGCCAGCTAAACAATATAATTTTAATTATAATGTTATTGAAATTTTCCCGGGACTTTAATAACCTGTTCTGCTCGTGAAAATAATTGAAAACGTTCATACAAATATATGTCCTAAAATGCTTCGTTTGCGAGTAACAGTTAGTGAAAAATTTCGCTCGTATTTTAAATCTTTAGGACGTTAAAAGGACAGAAATAGTGACCTGATAACGGTTTTTGATCTGAAAAATTGACTAAAATAGGTTCCACAACCACATCTGCAATAGTTTTTATGAAATCTGGGGTGAAAACCTATAAATTGGAGTAAAAAATCCTGTTTTTTGTTTTTCACATACAATAATTTTGTTAAATGAGTAATAAAGACATACATCCCGGGAATTTTCGTCAATTGCTGGGCAATAATAAAGACGTTTTAGACCGGGTGTTTTTATTTCTTCGAGATGGTAATATTTTACACATTTTATAATACTGTAGTTTTGTGTTTTAACATTTGGTTTAAGTTTTTGTTTTGTCTTTATTTTAATATTTTTAGTTTCTTTTTGACTTTGTTTTTAAATTTCTTCTTTGGATTTTCATTTTGTTTTAATTTTTTTTGTAATAATGTTTTGTGTTTATATTACACGTTTTATTTTCTAGGCGTTTCTTTTAAATTTTTAATTGTAAATTTTGTAGTTTTTTACATAGTTTTTAAAACAATTACATCGTGTTAGGGCGATTATAACGGTGAAGCGTTTTTCCCCCAGAAAAACCAAAAAAAAATAAGACAAACAGATCTTGTACAGAAATTTAATTCTGAACAAAGATAAATTCGAATTTTATTTAAAAATAGTACATTACCACATTTGTCAAAAAAATACTTATTTAATGTAAACGATAATCAAACCCTTTTTTGGTGTTGTGAAAAATTTGTAAAAACAACATTTACTGTTTAAATTTTTTTTTAAATACTGGAATTTACACAAAAATTGTAAAAAAGTAAATAAATAAAAATTACTTAAAAAATATTTTTTTTTTATTAATGCCAGAAATACAATAAATTATTTGAAAAATTATTATTTCAAAGTAGACAATAAAATAGCAACAGCTGATCAACAATGCGCAATACTGTGTTACTGTTTAAATCATTCTGAAAGGCACATTAAGTATATCGGGTACTGTACACTGTGCTGTGGATAGCGAAGGTTTTCTATGAATTTTAATTTGTACGTGATCGGTTTGTCATTGAAATAATGGCGTACTTATTTACAACAGAGGAATACGCTGATGTGGTATTCACTTTGTGTGTTTATAACGGTAATGCTACAGCTTCTGTAGTAGAATAAGAAATATGTTTTCCGAATCGCAGGATTCCAGATCCCAAAACAATTAGCGCAACTTTTCGCAATCTTGGAGAATACTACCTAGTATTCGTACTAGCTACAAACAATCTGTCCAACACGATACTGTTATTGATGAGATTATTATCGATGCCGTTCATCGCAGTCTAGGCGTGTGTACACGACGTTTTTCTAAGCGGATCGCAGTTTTGCATTCGATGGTTTGGAGGACAGTTACACAAAACAAGTTTTATCCTTATCATAAATAGCCAGTTTAACATCTACACCCAGGAACCGATCTGTTTTGCTACGTTCTGTTATGTAAATACGACTATAATTATTCCCATTTTGCTTTTCTTTTTTTAAATAGTTGCATCAACAATTAAAGTCATTAGCGATTTATCAGTGTAATGTAACTGTACCGGTAAATTTGTAGTCTTGAAAAAATTCAGGTCGACTACTTCTGAGACGTGTAGTTAATTGAAACCCAACTACCAAAGAACTGGGACTCCCTCATCACTTCGTGAAAAAGACCAAGACCCGGTGGGAGTGCTCTACACAGGATGCTCTCACTAGAGGCATTGGCGTCAAGTCCGAGTCCCGGCTTCTGGGGTGGGGTCTAGTGAAAAATAAAAAAAATACCAAAGAACAAACACTGGTATTCACGATCTTCAATTCAAATCCGAATAAAAGTTCGGAACCTTTATTAGGATTTGAACCTGAGAACTTCTACTTCGAAATCAGCTGATTTACGACGACGAGTTTACCACTAGACCAACCCGGTGGGTTTATATCTTTTTATATTATTTATAATCGTACTTTTTTCATCAGTAAATAGACTATAAGAAAATCAATTACTAGTTGGTTTGCTTTACAAATCTTTTAATAGAATTCTTACTGTAGAACCCCAGGTTGCTAGTTTAAGTCTAGCATATATAATAGTGATATTCTACACGAAATTACAATTAATAAACAACTAAAATTTATTGTACTCCCCCGTAGGGATTATTTTAACTACATTCTGGATTTAGTTTCTTCTTTCCTTAATAACTGTCATCTATATTTATACCTAATATTATATTTATTTCAGAATTTCAGTTTTTTTTTTTTAATATTACATTTAAATATATTCCACATTTTAAAATAGAATATGTTTCATGATGCAATTTGACCTTTAAGTCGCGTAAAATTAAAAAAAAAAGATAATATAATTTTTTGTATAAGCTATGCTAATTTTGAAACTGTTTAGTTCAATTAATAAACAGTAGTAAAAATAGTATTATAAAATAGAATTATCACAATAGGGAAGACGTAAAAATATTTAAAAAATCGTTCTGAACACTATTGTTGTATAGTGTTCCACGTGTCACGGATACCTCTTATATCCGTTTTATTTCGGACAACAACAAAATTATACTTAAATTTAAATATGTAGTCAATTTTTGTAATATTGTATAATTTTAGTAGAAATTAGGTGTGTTCATATTATCATAGGTGAGTGTATTTTTATTTTATTTATTTATTTATTTTTTTTTAATTAATTAATTTTTCTCTTCGATTTTAAAGAATAGACACCAAGGAATGGTTGTAAACATTAAAATTTGAATAATATGAGTAGAATGTATGTTTTAAAAATACAAAAAAAAATTGTTGAAAGCATTTTATTTTGGTTACTTAGACAAAGCTGGTTTATCAGTTCTTTTTTAAACGCGTGACTTTATTCTTTGTCAAATAAACTCATAATCTGATTTTTTTTTTTTAAATAATTGTAGATTTTTTAACAGTTTATTTCAGTCAGAAATATAATTTGTTTGCATCAAAAATTAATTTAAATGTCAGGAAAGTATATGTTAGGAGCGTAGCTTTATATGGAAGTGAAACTTGGACGATCGGATAGAGAAGAAAAGATTAGAAGCTTTTGTAATGTGGTGCTATAGGAGAATGTTAAAAATCAGATGGGTAGATAAAGTGACAAATGAAGAGGTGTTGCGGCAAATTGATGAAGAAAGAATTAAATATTGTTAAAAGAACTGATAGACTTATAGGTCACATATTAAGGCATCCTGGAATAGTTGCTTTGATATTGGACGGACAGATAGATGGGAAAAATTGTGCAGGCAGGCAACGTTTGGAATATGTAAAACAAATTATTAGGCATGTAGGATGTAGGAGGTATAACGAAATGAAACGACTGGCACTAGATAGAGAATCTTGGAGAGCTGCATCAAACTAGTCAAACGACTGAAGACAAAATAAAGAAGATTTTTCAACAAATTTTTGCTTATAACAATAATTCAGGTATAACTATGATTATAGAGAAGTAGGACGCAGATCGAAGGCGGGGATTTACAGATTTCGGGGACGCAGATTACATTTACTGAGTGGGGATTTAGTCCAGGTGCATAAAACTTAAATCGATGAAAAATGGGTCATTAATAAAGAAAATTAGTGAAATTTTAGAAATATGATAAGCACATAAACGAACCGCGAAACAAAGGAAACGGAGCTATTCAGCGGTCAATTTCAAAGTACATGATTTGACAATAATTAGCTAACTTCCACGGAAGCTTAGGAGAACATTAATGATAATGAGAGCTCATTACTGATCAACAGTATTTGCGTTTACAGTTTTGGGTTAAATATGGGAACGAAATTTATTTATTAGGTAAAGGATCGGAAATAAGACTGGACATTCCCGATTTTGTCTGGTTTATGGAATTGTGAATAAACCATGCTTCATAGAAGGAATTACAGAAAAATTACGTATATACTATGATATCAATAGTTTTGAAAGTTCAGTATTACCAAATATCTATTAATTTATCTTTCAAACTGTGGTGTATGGTACAAAAAGTTAAGTAAAAGTATCAAAATTTCATAATTATCTGTTAATTATTGGGTCTAATAAGGAAATTTACATCCATAGTAATAAAGTTTATTATGAACTTACAGAAATTATCCTCAGCTGATACAGTTCTGTTTCTATGGATAATAGCAAAACTTTCTCATCCAGAACTCTGCCAAAAAAAAATTCTTCAAGAAATCCAGAAATTCTGTTACTCAAAGGTGTATCAAATTTCCAATAAAAAGAATAGAATGATGACAAAGACAAAACAAAGAGTTTAGAAAGATACAATAAATTTTAGGTTTTGTTCGCGTAGTCTTCGTTTAGGTTGATTGGGGAAGAAAGTGTTTACTTAGTTGGGCGATTAGTATTAGGGTAGATTTGATTGGTCGGGTGCAGAAAATACACTGTTGTAGCAGCAGCGTGGGGATGAAACACCCAAATGCAATTCATGAAAGACTGAAAATTGTTCTATTACTGCCTCATCGTATACACTACTGATTACATCCACTCACTAACAGCAGACATACCCATGAATAAGCAAAATGACAACTGCGCATCACCAATACACTGAGAAAATGTATACTAAACTGAGCAGGAAGTTGAAGAAAAACAAACTGGGTTGTAAATGACCGTCTTTCCACATTTTTTTTTTTTATTATTTAAGTAAAATTGCTGTTATTTTATTGTAGGTCATCTAAAACCTCTATTTCTGGCCCATTCCAATGATGTTACAAATAGGTTTACTGGCTGACCGCTGTAAAAGGTACATTTTTTCGAATAAAAATTTCGTCCTTATTCGTTGTAATTTCTAAAATAATTGAGAAATATTAATGCAGTTTTCTGGAATGATTTTTTGTTTCTTAAGGATGGTTTTTGCTATTATAATATAAAAATCCTGTATTGCTTTTGAATAAATTATTGACTTGATTGAATTTTAAGGAAGTTCCTATGTAATCATGGCGGCCAGCAATTTTTCAAGCACTGATAGCCACTATGTTTGTATTTTTTATCCATATTCATTCAGTCACATACTAAAGATACCAAAGTAATTTTACGATAAAATACTTTACGTGTTGAATTTTTATGAAAGTCGCCTTTCCAACCAACAATCCAAAGAGAGAGAGAGAGAGAGAAGTGTCATCACTCTTAGTTTGTCCGATTAACACGCCAAAAATATTTGTTAACAAATCCAAATCCATTTATGATTCAATATTTATAAATAGGTACACAATCGACTGTATATATATATATATACACATATATATTGTACGATTTCAATAAACATTGTATTATTTTAATCGAATACGTTTTGACAAATGAAAACAAGAAACTGTAGGTAGGCGATAAATAAATTGTAATGTTTAACTTTTATATGCAACAGCGTTATATTTAGCCCTCTTGGGATATGTTTTTCTCGAAATTAAAAATTAAATTTAAAAATTTATATTTCATTGCACATTATTTTATTACGAATAAAAATTATCATAGGGCATATATAATTGTTAAAATTTGTAGTTGACCTGAAACGAGAATTAGCCGATTTAAATGAGGTCAATTCACAAAAATAAATTTTGTAGATTTAATGCAATGATAAAACAATGAGACTCAATACGGATTATTTAGCATTTACTCAGTATTCGCGAGAGCTCTAAAACACATCAAGAAAACTTAGCATTTACATTGTAAACACTGCCCTACTGAGTGATGGCTAGTCTTGGTACGTTTGTAAAACAGGACCACCAGGATTGAGATGTATAGGCGTCTTATTTGGTGATCGGTCGCTAACAATACGAACATAATAACGAAACTAGTTATCTTATTCGAAATCTTGCTTTAGAACATTTTGAAAAACGTTACGGACTTTCGGTTTCGAAGTATATGAAATTATAATATATGAATTTGGCTACAATGGTATATGAATGTCAATCGGTATTACAATATTAGTTTTAGTTTATTCGTGTGGCTAGTTGGAAAATATAATGTATGCTTGGTATGTAAAATGTCGACATTTTCATAAAAAATTTTTTTTTTTTTTTCTCTTTGAACCTAAGTGTCAGTTTTATAGATTTTCAAATTTATATATTTCCTTACTTTCCTTTGCAATTTTTCCTTTGTTAATCCGACAATATCGTGCTGTAGTATAACAGTGAAGTATAAGTTATACTGCATCATAATTATACTGGAAATCTGAATGTTTTAATAGGGAAACGCATTAGAAATTGTTAATTGTGATTTTTCATGAATTAATTAGTGCGAGAATACTCAAGTCGACATCTCTGTATGCGCTTACAGAGTAACATAAAAGTATTTGATTTATTTATACTTGGATTTTTTTTAATTTCATTTTGATCTTTTTCTACAAAAAAAAATATACAATCTAAATTATTCTGACAATTTTTTTACGTGTGGGAAAAGAATATTTCTTTGATAGATGGTGAAATTTTTAATATTAAATTATACCTCACAACCTAGTAACCTACAATAATATTTTTTTAAAACATATGTTAGTTTAATGTAATTGAATGTGTATATATATATATATATATATATATATATATATATATATAATCTCTACTTAAGTTTTTTTAAAAGCTATAATTTTCAATAAAGTTGTTTTTTTTCGTGACTAAAGAAGTAGACATATATATTTTGTAAAACTATATTTCTAATAGATTTCTTCATATAGATTACTTGTAAATTACTTTTATTGCTTAAAATACCTTATTCAAGCGTAAAATATATTTAGAATTGATCATTATGATGATGAAAGGCTTCTGCAATGTGAATATCTGTGGTATATTCTTTATAATTTTTTTTCTAATAATTTTTCAGATTGTCCATTACCTTGACATTCTCAAAATCAGTTTTTTATATGATCTCCTGACGAAACTAAAGATTTTCTGTTAATACAAATTGATTTTTATTTGTTATTTAATACGAATCTGTTGGTTAAATCTTCTGATGATATATATTTACGACTACGTATGTCAAAAAGTTTATAATAATAGTAATTTTATTAATGAAAAGTAGTTTTTAAAAGGTTTACAATTATTTTTGAATTAATTATAAAATTATTTATAAAATTAATAATTAAATCCATGATTGTTTAATTTATAAATAAATTAATATTAATTAGTAATTTAATTTAATAAAAATAATTTAATAATATAATAAAAAGCTAATTATAATAATAATAATTTAACAAAATAATTAATTTAGTATATGATTCGTTAAAGTTACACAATTATTATAAAAATAGTAATATATAATTACTAAAATTTTATAAAATTATGAAAAAATATTTATTTTTATATATTGATGATTTCTTTGTTCTTAAAGAATACTCGCAATCAACTTAAAACTTGAAATTTGGGGTTAATTTTTTTATCTAATTACGTGTGAAATATTTCTTTTGGGTAATTTATTAATTAAATTTTACTTCTGTTTTGTTTTTTTTTTTTGGTCCTTTCTTCAGAATAATAATTAAGTTATAAATTGGAATTTGGAGCTAAATTCACTTTGTCAATTAGTTAAATGGGTTGAAATGCCTTTTTAGGTCCATACCATTTAAAGTCTGAAAATATCTAAAACGCTGTATAACACTGCATGAAACGTTAAGATGTAACAGATATGAGTATACAGGTTTGTTTCGAAGAAGACAGTTTTTTTAATTTTCTGAGGATATCAAAAAGCTTCATACTGATTAAAACCCAATTTTTACTCAGCTTAAGAATGTAGGTTGACTTCATAAATCTAAGATTTTAAATAAAGGAAACTATTTTAGACCTACTGAAGGTAACAACTCCATGTGTTTGAACTTTAGAAGGTATTAAGAAGCCCAACTTTATCTGATATTCATTTTAGCATAACAGAAAATATGTTCATGAATTGTCCTGTGGGTTGTTCTTAACAGAAAGCAAGGAAGTCTCTTTAATTCCTGTAGAACCCTATCAGGTAAAATTTAGTTATTATAAGTTAAGCTAGTGTTTGTAAATGGAAATTCTGTGTGAAATTTTTTTTTGTTGGATAATTTATATCAGCTGATTATAAAACAACAATAGGTAGTGCTGCCAACCTCTTTATATGATAAAGAGTAAAGAGGTATTTTATACCTCTTTTTATTATTGTATTAACTTTCTAAAAAGTATTTTGCTTGGTTTACATTTTAAAATAAACACCCAATAGATTATTCATTCTTTCAATCTATACATTGTAATAAATCGACTGTAAAGTTGTTTACATATTAGATTCAGTTTTATTAATTTTTTTATATTTTATCTATTTTTCCCAAAGCAGTGATCTACAGTCCTCACCTTTTATCGAAGAATTAGGAAGAACTATTTAACTGTGTTGAAAATGGCTTGGTTATTCTCAAGAATAATAATCTTCTTATGCAGGCTAATTAGAAAAAATCATTGCCTTTCATTCCTAACTGAGCCGACTGGAATAATTTTGTATAATCTGTTAGATACCAATCAGATATTCTTTCTCTAAGAATAATGATGTTGACCTTAGAATCATTTGAATTCCGGTGGACTTGACATGTTGATATTCAGCAATATATTTTGCTTATAAAAAGGAATTGGAAACTACTTCCACCCTCAATATTTCTAGTACGACTGTTATGGGATCGTTGTTATTCTGAAAAGTGTCTGTATTATTTTTAACATTGATTTTTAACAAAGTAACATACTTTATGTTTTTTTCCTCCCCTTTCCCCCGAATCGGATTCCACAGTGAAACATAGCACAATCCGGGGGAGTGTCCTTTTATTCTAATAAGCCGGTTGGATCTTAACTATTAAAGCCTACCTCTAACTCCTAAAGTAGGGTTACCAGGCCCGACTATGCCATTCCTGTTCCCCCACCCTAGGAGCTGGGACTAGGTCTTTATGTCTTGTTTGCCTCAAATGAGAACACCCAAAAGAGCATACTTTATATTTATCCAAATCAAAGCTCACTGAGATGCAAGCTATCAGTCTTGAAAATGATATTTTTACTGCGGAACGTTTTCTAAAGGGATTTTTTTTAACAAGAAATATCATTACTTTCAGAGAAAGTAACTATAACTACG
Organism: Lycorma delicatula; assembly: GCF_047948215.1. Taxonomy (NCBI): domain Eukaryota; kingdom Metazoa; phylum Arthropoda; class Insecta; order Hemiptera; family Fulgoridae; genus Lycorma; species Lycorma delicatula. Next base: position 68,603,375 of record NC_134464.1, on the reverse strand, counting down.
AAATTAGTGCATAAAATTTGCAGTTATACCAAAAAAAAGTAGGTAGCTAGTGTAAAACAGCATATAAATGTATTTATTTCTAAGAGAAACTGTGTATTATATATTTCCTTCTTTCAATATACAGAGCATACTCGGTTATAACTAACTATAAATTCTGTTTTTCTTTCTAATTGACGCAATTTACTTTAACATTTTTGTAAAGTATTTTTTTTTAGACTATTATTTTTAATTTGAACAATTTATAAACTGTATAAATTGTTTTACTTCATAAATGTGTCAAGCATACAAATGTAGTTTCAAACTTGTCACCTTTAACCAACTCGTTACGCCAGTTTCTTATTGCGGAATAACTTTCAAATTAAAATTATTTTATAAATAAAGTTTTTATTGAAATGCAGTTAAATAATTAAAAATTGTTTTCTGTAACAATTCTATAAAATAACACTTTTGTAACCATATAATATACTTAACGTTCTGGGACTTAAAAGAAAAATTTTATTCTTTATTGATTAAGTACAAAAATAAACAAAACTTAAATAGAAATAATATTTTAACTAGATGGTATGTAAGCAACTTTTTTTATTTCATTGTTGACAAAAAAAAGATATTGATGATTTTCGTATTAATTAATGTGAAAATAACAGTTGAAAAGATTGTAAAACTTTGTTAATTAGGCCCTAAAATTATAAAAGAAAAGATTAAACCAGAGTCTAATGTAACAAGCAGCGATTTTCATAAAAAAACGTAATCTGCTAGCATCCGGTAAAACCGCCTTTAAAACACTGTTTAGTTATAGTATTACATGAGAATAAAATGCGGAGTTTAGAAAGGGCAGAAAGATAAGCAAATATTTTTTTATTTTACATTATAATTCTAAATGATAGGTTGTAAGAATGATAAAATCAAAATTAACTGTCGGACCAAATTGAGGTTATGTTTTAACTCGACTTTTGACTCTTTTTTTTTTTTTGTTTGTATGTTTGTGAATGTTTATGATATAACAATACGCCATTTATTGAATTATGAAATTTTCCAATAAGGTGCTTTGCTCTTAGATGGAATTATGCTTGTAACAATTTTTTTATAAAATTTTCTGTCTCATAACCTCTTAATGAAAACCGTACAGCTGTATTCCTTACAATTTTAAACACAACGGTTAAAATTTTGAAACATACTTCTAAATATTAAATTAAAAAGTAAAATAATTAATGTAGGAATATCAACTAGACCTGTCTGTTGTAGGTAGAACAATTATTCCTAATTCACTGTGTGAGACCCCATCTAGCGGTTGATCTTTGTAATTATTAAATTTGTTACATATTTTGTATACTGTGGTAGAAAAATTTTACAAATAATTTTAAGAAAAATCAATCACCGATTTCTGATATCCCTGTAATAATTACTTACGAACTTCTTTTGTAACAATTTTTACGGTTGGCTTCTTACATTGAATGTCGAAATTTTGATCACTTTTTACTGAAATATTGCTTTACAATCTTTTTCCCATATTTTGTTGCTAATTAAAATTAGGAAACTATGAATGCAACTAACTAAAATCATTCACTCAGTAAAGTATAAACTCTATATATATATATTTATTGACATAGAAATTTTTTTAATGATGCCATATTGAAACTCATCATCGAAATATTGTTTTTAAGTATCTAAACGACATAAAGTTTGGTTGTTAAATATAATTAAAGTTAATTTTTTATATAACTTCTTAAAGAAATTATTGAAATGTTAAAATTACAACTGATAAAGCAGGCCAAAAACAAATTAATTTTTATTTGTAATCATATAAAAATTTGAAATTATAAAAAATTTGTATACATGTTTCTCTTACGGTGTAACTGCACAGTAAATAAGGAGTTTTTGATATTCCTAGTTTAAAGGGATAAAATGGAGTAACAATGAAATTTACTTTTTTTTTTAATTTCTCAGTAACAAAGGAAAATAGCTAGATTTTTATATGTATGTAATCTACATCTGAATATCTAAAAACCGAATTCTATATTTTTTTGAAAACCCTAGTTTCAAGAGTTAAAATGGATTTTTGAATTTTTTTGAAACCCTACTATATTATTTTTTTAATTTCTCGGTAACAGATGAATAAATCAACCCGATTTTTGGTGAGTGTAACTTGATGTGAATAAACTAATTTCTAGATTTTTGAAATTCGATTTTGAAGGGAGTGAAGTAAGTTAAAAAAATTTTGAACTATTATAAATGTTCTCAGTCCTGAAGGTATACTTGGCTCAATCAACACAGCCACTGACACCGTAGCTGCACCTCCACTGGTTACTTAAATAGAATACATAAAATAAAAAGATTGACCACAACGAAGCTGCGACGGGGAGAGAGTATATATATATATATATATATATATATACTTGGTGTGCCACGAAGAAATGAAGAAACTTTCAGGACATGTTTACTGGTCAAAATAATGAAAAAAGTTGTTCTAAAAAAACAACTTGTTTTTCGACACCGAATTTTGAGTGTTACTTCGAATATCTTAAAAACTACTGAAGTTACAGTTATGAGACCTATTTTATTCTATTTTCCAGCTCAAATTAGATAAGAAACCACCAACTTTACTCCTTAATTTAGTTGCCAAAAACTACAGTAGGGCTTCTTTTTATTAGAAGAGCTGAAATCCGGGCTAAATCTTTTGCTACCCGTAACTCGAAAACAAAGGGCTTCCAGACCTATATACTTTTTTCATTATTTTCATGTCTGAAAGTTTCTCCGTTTCTTGGTAGGATACTCTGTATAATATATAATGCTGTAGAAGTGTAATAAAGATCAAATAATTAATCAGGAAGTTCTGAGAAAAATAGAAGAGGAAAGATAATTATTCAAAAAATCTAATAACAAAGGAGATATTAATTAACTTGACAATTATATTAGTGCAAGATGGTATAACAAAACTAATAGTGAAAGGCTAGTCATAAAAGAAAAGATATAGAACGACAATGAAATTAGCATATCTATATAAATATATGTTCGTTTGTTCAAATTCTTAAATCTCCGACAATTCTTCACCGATTGCTTTGAAATTTTGATACAACGTTGCATTCGAATAAACGTGTTTTTATATACCTATTATTTATATATAACTAAGATGTCACGCCTGTGAGAGGTAAAAACATGTTTTTTTTTAAAAACATCGTTGGACGTAAAAGCAACACACGCTATACTAAATATTTCTCGATTCCATTTCAATGTTTTCGATATGTGTGTCCGCTGTAGACTAAAAAACTACTGGACCGATTTACGGGTGGAGAAAAAGGGTGAAAGGGAAAGAAGGAAAAACCGGAAAAGGAAGAAATCGAAAAAGGCAAAAGGGAAGAAGGTGAAAATAGAAAAAAAGAAAACGGGGAAAAGTAAATGGAAAGGGGAAAGGAAAAGTGGAAGGAGAAGGGGAAAGGGGAATGGGAAATAAGGGAATATAACTAGGGAAGGAAATGAAAAATGGTAAATGGGAAATGGGGAAGGGAAATGGAAACAGGGGAAAGGTAATATGGTAAAAATGAAATTGGAAAAAGGAAAATAGTAAGGGCAAAACGGTAAAGGAGGTAAAGAAAAAGTAGGAAAAGGAAAGGGGAGAAAGGATAAAAGGGAGAAAGAGTAAAAGGGAAAGGTTAAATTTTGTGAAGTTCCGTAATGTTCAATTTGTTAATGTTTTATCAAACTTTCAATTGTGTTCATGTTATCTATATATATACTCAAATCTAGCAATAGCGAAGCATTGCCCGGGTCCTGCTAGTATAAAATAAAACAAATTATAAATTATGAAAAATATATGCTGTGGAAGTTCTAACGAATTGAAGGAAAAATATCATGAGTAAGAGCGCCATGGAAAGCTTCTGTCAAAAAATCTTCAGATTTATATACAGTATAATGTATATAGCAGTATACATATATATATATATATATATACTGCTTTGATCATAAACTTGTTTTTATTTATTATTAACTAATACTTTTATAATTAATTAACGTGTTATTAAATATACTCCGCCTACTCTAAGAATATCTGTAATCGTAAAAACACAGGTGTAAAATTCGAAAGAAATCGCCACTATCAGATATATATTTATTTTAGAAACTTAAAAAATAATGCGAGAACTGCTACTAAAAATACTCGTATAGATGTCATCATCACATCAGGCATCATTTTATGTATGAGACAACGAATGTTTAATATAGAAAGCAGTTTAAAAGCTTTAAATTAGTTTACAATAGAAAAATTAGGTAACAGGTAACAATTAATTTTGTAATATTTAAATTAAATTCCTCTTTTTTATATTTAATTTATTTTTTCACATTAATTCGAATTTTTCATAGTTCTGATTGAGATTTTTTATCTCTTTTACCTTGGCCAAGGACGATGTTTTATTATTACTATTTCTAAGACATAAATGAAACTAGCTAATACTATTTAATGCTTAGTAAAAAAAAATATTAAATAAAAATACTTTTATTGTTATAACCTCTTAGTTTTATTTTAAGTAAAAATATCTGGTTTCTCTTTGTTGTAGATAATAATAATAATAATAGTAGTAAATAATCTTTACACGTTTAATTACACTATTATAATAAAAATTTAATGCATAAAGTTAGACAGATTCCTACTCTTGATCATGATCTAGGGATTGCTATAGACATTGTTGTCTAACAGTAGTTAAAAACTGAAAAATTCGTTCATTTTTTTATTAATATTAATTTTATAATTAAAATAGCTGTACCCGCCTCGCTTCGCTGTAGCACATTGTGGTTACATGGATGAGAAATGAGAAACAAAACAAAGCATACGTTTCATAGAAGTTTAATTTTGCAATACTTGTGGATATACAGTATTTTTTGTTTTTCCACTGTCTGCGTAGATATAAAGGCTATCTGGTTTGCCGACTCGGGAACACGCACATATAGTTGTCCATGTGAGAAGCAATCCGCATCTAAATCTAAACCACACAATTCTAAAGATTGACCTTGAGCTTTATTGTTTGTGGTTGCAAATGCCAATTGAATTGAGAATTGCAACCTTTTAAATTGAAATCGGTCGGAATCATGGGCATTCGAGGAATGAGGACATCTTCACCTTTGAAAGGCCCCGTTAAAATCGTTGCTTCTACTACGTTATTCATCAATTTCTTAACTGCAAGTCGCGTGCCGTTGCAGAGTTTTGGCTGATTAATATTCCGCAACAGTATAATTGGCACACCTATTTTCAATTTTAATATGTGTGGTGGCATCTCTGGCAGATCAAGTGAGTTTAAAAATTCCGTTGGATAATTAACTACTTCATCTGCTTCCACAACGGTGTCGATCGACTTATACGTAATTTCCTCACTTTGAATGCTGGATTGAATAACATTATTAAATTGATAGACATCTTTATTCTTTGCGGCAAGGATAGCTCGTTCACTGAGCCAATCGTGATTTCTATGATTAATTTGAATATCAGGAAATACTTTTTCGATCAGTTCTTCTTTCGATGTTACTAAATTACAAAAATTATCAGGAAATGATATTCGTCTAGATGTCTCATCGACTGGCAGCTGTCCGTTTCCAATGTCCAGTAACTATCGTGAGAATACCTCAGCTGATGGATCATTCTGCAACTGGACACGCATATTCGTAGTCAACTGCAACGTACGTACGTGTCGCCACAGTGTTGAATATTTCAGGCAAGCATTTATTTCGTCTGCTGGTGTCGATCGAGAAATTACAGGCAATGTTTGCCTAAAATCTCCTGCGAGTAATATCAAAGCATTCCCGAATGGCTGGCTGAACGTTTCCCCGCAAATCTCGTAACGATCGATCAAGACCTTTAAGCGATTTTTTTGTGCCATCGTACATTCATCCCAAACAACGAGTTTACATTTTTGTAATACTTTTCCCATACAAGATGCTTTTGAAATATTGCACGTGGGAGTCTCGATGATTTGCATGTTTAGTGGCAACTTCAGAGCTGAATGCGCAGTCCTTCCACCTGGTAACAATGTCGCAGCTATTCCAGACGAAGCAAGAGCTAAGGCTCTGTCATTTTTTGATCGAACCGTTGCTAGAATCAATCTAATGAGGAATGTTTTCCCAGTTCCTCCTGGCGCATCCAAGAAGAAGGTCCCCCGTCATTTATCATTTGCATTATGCGATCATAAATGCCTTTCTGTTCACGCGTTAATTTGGGAATGTTTGATTGGACATATGACTGAAGATCACCAATGTTGTAGCTCTGTTCACGGCGTAAATCCACATCAAATGAAGCAATCGCAGCTCGGGTGGGTGCTGGCATTCCCAATTGACTAAGAACTTTTATTTGCATTAGCTAAGCACTTGTCTTCAATATTTATCAATGTTTCGTTGTAAATGCCTTCTGTAAATTCAGACAAAACTTAATATTTAACCTAACAAAGGATTTTTTGGTCATTATGTAGGGATATTATTTTCTGTGTATTTGGTTATTTCGACTTTTTTTGTTTGCATAGTCTTAAGTCTCTCTGGGCTATAAGAAAGTTGGGTGTTTTAATTTATTTACTGTAAGTAATCCTTCTTGGTGGCTTTTCTTTTTGTTTTGATGTTTTGTTTGTTTTTTTTTTAATAAAATACAGATGTTTTAGCTGTTAATATAATTCAAAGAAATTTGTTACTTAATCAGTTGTGATTTTGTTTACATTGGCAACGGCCATACGGGCTCTTTGTGATTGGTCGTTGTGTTTGACAGCGGCCATCTTGCATTGATCTGATATGTTTTCCTTTGTTTACATTTCCAAATTAAAAATGTACAAATTAAAAATATATAGATAGATTTATTAAAAATAGATGAAAACAATCTTTGATGCGGGTTATATATCGTGCTTAAATTTGAGCTCAATCGGTGCAGAACATTTTGAGTTTTTGAAGCGTACACAAACGAACTTAACATTTTTATGTATATAGATTATACTACGTTACATAATATATTTTTTGATCTAAGTGCAAGAGTTAATTATAGTGGCTGAAGAGCAAAACAGCTCCAGCCACAAAGGTTTTTATGTAATTTATTAAACGTAATTTTAATTATTGAGTGAGTCAGGGAAAAGGAAAATTGCGTAAATTCTTATGAAAAAATCATATTAAATAAATTTATTATAAAATTAAAAAAGAAAAAAAATCATGCCTTTTATGAATACATACACAAAGTTAATTTTCTGAAGATCACAAGTTGTTACACGTGAGCTACATCTCTGCGTAAACATTCCTGCAGTCTCGTAGTGACACAGCATTGTTCGACTTCCAATCCTTCTGTCATAGCAGTTCAACTACTATACACTTTACTTTAAAGGTGACCCCCCACATGAAGAAATCGCATACCGACCAATCAGGAAACCTGGAAGGCCATGTATGCTACCATTTTTCGAAATTATATCGTTGCCAAACGATTGACCTACAGCAGTAATCGATATTCATTCCTTGTGTGATGTTGGTCCATCTTGTTCAAACCAAACGTTACCATCCTGACCCCGTAGGAGAAGACACCCTCTGCCACCCCATCGGTTCCGACCCCTTATGGGCTTTATGGACCTTATGGGCTTTTACCGGAGGTCATCTTCGAAACCTCGGCTTTTGACATATTCCAGTCCGCCTCGGCCAGGATGCCACGAGTGACATTCCTATAGGTGTACTACTACTTAATGAACTCAAAACAATCTCACACTGCTCACAGAGTCTTAAGCAAGACTGAAAATACCTAATCAACAAAGGAATTGAACTACCTACCCGTAGAAGGTAAAAGTGAGTTCAACACACAACACGTAACATAAAAATATTACATGGAACAATAACAACACAGTAACAATGAAACGAAACAAAACAAGGAGAAGAACAACAAAAACATAACTTATAAAACAAAACATTACCAAAAATAAAATTAAAAAAAAATCCAAGTAGAGGTCTAGATCCTCTCAGCAATCCTTTCCTTTGCTAAGTACACTACAAAACTCTCCACCACTGCCCATTTCAGCCTGGCTCCTCCAGTTTACATGGAGATCCAACACCGACCCGATAAGATCAAGCCGTGGCGGAGTGGTAGCGTCTCAACCAAACGTTACCATTATTTTATAGAAAAATCTTAGTTTTTGTGCAACAAAGTTTATCAGCATGGCGACTTATTATCGATCGGATATGACTGTAAATGTGAGGCAATTCTCGTTTTCATAAACATAAATGTTTATTATTCCATACGATGACACAAGACATCGCACAGTAACCTTGTTGCTGAATAGCAGACATAAATTCCTAGACTGTTAACTTATCAAGTAGATAAAAAATATTTTTCTTTGATTAAAATACTTATCAGAACCCTTACAAAATAATACGTACTTACGTTTACAGAGCAAAGAAGCCAAAATAATTTGTAATTAATGACTCACTATATTAAAAATGACAGTACCTTTAATAAAATATTTTTGTAATAATATACTACTCCGTCGGCTATGCCGATAGCAGAGTGGGAGCGTCTCGGTCTTTAATCCGGAGGTCCCGGGTTTGAACCTCGGTCAGGCACGGAAATTTTTTATGCGATTACAAATATACATTTCATACTCCCATCTACAAGCATCGAAAGTTTATATAGTGAATTGATAAACAAAAAAATATTTTAATTCTTATTTACTGGTAAAGATTTTATTTTTTCATCTTTTTGGAAATTGGTGGAATGGTTAGCTGAATCTATTTCCTTAAGAAGTTTATTGCAATTTTTTTTATTTTAGACTATTCAAGGTAATTACGTAAAAAAAAAAAAAAACATATGAAAAATGTTGTATTGAAATATAAATTGTACTCGTGATATGTTAATTTATTTAATATTCAATAAAAGCAGTAAAGAGATTTAACTGTTAAGAAGATTAATTTATAGTTTCATATTTTGACATTTATATTATACTTGACCCAGTAAAATAATTGTACATTAAAAAAAAATTATTAGACAAATTATACCCAGCATGATTGAAGTTTGTTTATATGTTTAATGGTTTTTAAATTGGCTTTAGAAGTTTACAATAAGTTTTTTTTTTTTTTTTACTTCATACACATAAATAATTCTGTAGATTATAGGTTTTTTAATATTATATATGTTATGCATAATTTGTTTATTGATCATTTGCATTATTCAGTATATAAATATGATAAAACAAAAAAAGCAATTTATAGAAATCAAAAATAATTTTTTTTTTAATAAGGAAATACTAGTTTAATATAATATTAATTATTTCTATGTTTCATCGGAAATTACCAGTTTTGGAGTGGCATATTCTTTATTTATCGTCTCATATTTCACATGTCATGTTTATATCGTCGCTAGCATTCTTCAGGATTCTTTTGATTTTTCATGCATATAAAAAATTTATACTAAAATATTGTACATATTTAGTTTTTTAATAAAAATAAATATGTCATGTTGTCAAAACGATATTTAACTATTGTGAAATCAGATTCTTTGTCCTTGTTGAAATACAAAAAATATACTTTTAACTTGACCCATAAAACTGCCATATCACTCATATCATAGCTACAAATAATATGCAGCCTTTTTTTTTCTTTTTCTGTTTAGCCTCCGGAACCACCGTCAGGATTACCTCAGAGGATGTTATATATGAGCGTAAATGAAGTGTAGTCTTTTACAGTCTCAGGTCAACCATTCCTGAGATTTATGGTTAATTGAAACCCGACCACAAAGAACACCGGTATCCACGACCTAGTATTCAAATCTGTATAAAACAACTGCCTTTATTAGGATTTGAAGCTTCGAACTGTTGACTTCGAAATCATCTGATTTGCGAAGACGAGTTAACCACTAGATCAACCAGGTGGGTTAAATATTATGCAACCTATATAAGATAAATTTAAGTTAAATTATTATTTTTTCATAATCTTAACCGGCGTTAAACTTATATGTTTAATTACAGCATAAAAAATCTGACGTGAATATCACATGACTTCATTCTACGCCTATTAAATTATATATACACATTTTTTTTACAATCAGAGGTTATTTAAATTAAAAAAAAGTTAAAAAAATTAGTTAAAGAAGTTAAAAAGATTTGTTTAAAATCAGAGGTTAATTAATAAATCAATATATTTAAATTTAAAAAAAAAACACAGAAGGAATTGAAGTCAGATTCGAACCGACGTGCCTTCCCCTTGTACGATCCAAAAATTTTAGTAATTTAAATTTTATTTGGCTATAACTCTGGAGCCAATGACAAGAGTACCACTTATATCGTTGAAAAGCTTTCAATGAAGGCTGATTACTGTAACTTGATTACTGGACTCGTTTGATCCAGTCGATTGTAATAAAAAGGAGAAATGCATTAGATATTACAAGAGTTGTAAATCCAAAATTTCAACACTACGATTAATTGTTTTTGAGTTATGCGAGATACATACGTAGGTACAGACGTCACGCTGAAACTAATCATAATGGATTCAGGGATGGTCAAAATGGAGATTTCAACGGACATTTTGACCATCCCTGAATCCATTTTGACTATTTTCGGCGTGACGTCTTGCATAGTTTTTGGTTAAGCGTTTCTTAACCTGAGGGTCGTGATGATATGAAAGGGGGTCGCAAAATTAACCTAAAAAATTACACGTAAGCAATAATAAAATCACTTTTTTTTTCTTTCCATAGCGGAGGAAAAGCTCTGCCAGCCGCCGTCAGGCCCCCACTGATGGCAGTGCGGGGCTCTCACCCGCTAAAAAACCTCCCCTTCTACCATGCAGGGGCCGGATCTAAGCCATATGGTATGTACAGCCCCTGCATGATCACCCAGGCACTCCACTATCGAATCCTTGTGACCGGAAGGCGGTCCCCAGGGGGCGATCGACAAGCGACGACTCCGAGGAGCCCCCGCCGCCCACCCCCAGAAGCTGGCCTCCCTTGATCACCCGTGATCGAACTCCAAGCCTCCATAGATTCGCATCAACTCAGCCTGCCGTCGCCTCTCTTCATTTGCCTTCTCTCGTATCATTGATGCGATCGTAGCCGAGACACAGTCCCAGTTGTTGCTATCGCTGAGCATTACCTCGATTACATTGTTGGCCCCCTCCACACCCTGACCCCAGCACTACGCGGAAGTAGCGCCATCTAGGGCAAAAAAATACTACATGCTCTGCTGTATCCAGTCCGCCGCAATCGTGACAGCGACTTGTATGGCATCTGCCCATCCTGTACAGGTAGTCTCGAAAACATCCATGTCCAGACAGGAACTGGGTGAATTCGTAGCCTGTATTACCGTGCTTTCGCTCCACCCAGTTCCTGACGTCTCGTATTAGCCCAGAGGTCCCCCTTCCTTTGTCTGAATCTCGCCATCTGTCACGCCAAGCCATGTAGAGACCGTCAATTGCCTCCTTTCTGTCCCCTCCATTCACTATTGCAGCTCTCATTTGCGCTTGTAAGTCTATGGGCGGTACTCCAGCTATAACCGAAGCCGCCTCAACGCTGATCGTACGATACCCCGCGATGACACGTATGTTCAGCCTTCGTTGTTGCATAACCAACAACGCTGGGAGCGTTGCCCTCGACAACGCTCCCAGCCATACAGGAACTCCATATAACACCACAGAAGAGTACACACTGGCCAACAGTTTCCTCTTACCCGTCTGAGGACCGCCCTTATTTCTCATCATGTTGTTCAGCGCCTTCACCACATTTTCGCCCTTTCTCGCCACCTCCTCAACATGTATAGTAAAGGATCGGTTCTTGTCCAGCCACACGCCTAAATACTTCGCGGCTGGACTAGGACGGACTACCGTGTGTCCCACTCTAAAACGCAATGGATGCAGTCTGCGTCTTCCAGCCATAACAACCACTTTCACTTTGTCTTCAGCGAGCCGTAGACCATGAGCTATTAGCCACCTCTTAACCACGTCAGCCGCTTCTTCACCGGCCACCATTAGTTCTTCCGTTTTGCGCATAATCACAAGTGCCAAATCATCAGCAAACGCCACCGGGGTAACGCCCGCCGAAAAGCGCTGCCTTAGAACCTTATCGAAAGCAATGCTCCACAAGGCCGGTCCCAACACCGAACCCTGAGGGACACCCCTCTCCACCGGAAATTTCGTTTCACCACCTTCCGACCTGCCCACGCGAATCTGTCCTTAAAATATTCGTGCAACACCCTTCGCAGGTATGCAGGAATTCGTCTTACTTCTAGTTCACGAAATATAACTTCCCATGGCAGCTCTTTAAACGCATTGCGTATATCTAAGAGCATGACCGCTCCTATCTCTCTCGACCTCCGTGTGCCCTCCGTAGCTGATCGAATAATATTCATCACTCGACCGATCGCATCAATCGCTGAGCGTCCAGGCCGAAAACCAAATTTGTCCTCATGAAGTCCCCCTACCATATCTAACCCGAAATAAAATCACTTTACGAGGAAAAATCATTTATTACAAATATTTTACTTACATTTAAAGTACACATGTAAAGAAAATAAATTAATGAGATGGTTGCATTTGTGTTTGATTTAAATGTTTCTCCATACGTGGATCTATGTTAGGAACAAAAGAAAATTGTTTTCAAATGATAAAATACGATTCCTATAATTTAGTTTTTAGCGCAACCATTGTCGAAAATTGGTGCTGATTCATATAAATCAATTAAATCTTATTTAGTTGCGATTGTAATTATTTTTATTGTGAATTGTAAATAATATTCATGTACATGTATAAATCTTTATATATCTTATTGGATTGAATCCATAAATGTAATTATAATAATTTACCTAGACTAATCAAGAGCTGGAAGTGGACTGTCCGAATGAAGTGATGAGCTTGCGCTTATATTTTGTTTGTGAAGCCGCTCAATGGTCAGGAGCCGAGTGCATCCGAAAGGAGCCGTGTGATCTGTAAAGAGCCGAGTGATACCGACAGAAACCGAGTGCATCCGGAAGGAGCTGTGTGAACTGAATTGTGAGGATCCGAGTACATCCGAAAGGAGCCGAGTGAAATGTAAAGGGCCGAATGAATCCGACCAAAACCGAAGATCTTTAAATTTAAAAGTCCTATATTAAATGAAAATTAAAGTTCCAACATTTAAATTGCAGCAAATAAAAAGAGAACATTTTTAAGAGTATTTAAAAATTAAATAATTCATTTAAATAACCCTGAGTCTTAACAACCATAGACGAAATACTCTTTTAACAGAGGTAAGACATGGAAAAAGGGATTAATATTTTCAATGCTTGTGTAACTGAATTTCCATATTCACTTTGATGAAAAAGCCAAAACATATTCACGTTCAAAAACGTATCCACATCTTCAGAGTCGACTGTAGTTGTAACGATATATCGGCAGATATTTCGATGAGCTGGTTGTGAATCTAAAATGGAAACATAGCAGCTTCAAAAACGTTTTTACTTAATGGATTCAGTACACGTCTTTTCGAGAAATCATTTTTATCTTCCAGGATATATTCCATACTGAATTTGTTTTTATGTTCAAACATGACGCTCTCACAGCGAATATTATGCAAGCAGACTAAATTACAAGGTGAGCATGTACACATCAAGTTAAAATATGTAAATTTCTGTGTTTGTAAACTTCATACAAATATGTTCATACCTGTCGCTATCAACGCAGCTAAATTGTTTTAACTAGTTTTCATTGCGTTGAGGTTGGGGGTCGCGAAATACTCATTATATATATTTATATATATATATATATTTTTTTTTTTTACTTTTTGGGGGTCGTGGAGCTAAAAAGGTTGAGGTTTACAAAAAAACCGGGTACCCCATTTTTGACTTGATAATACTTTCCCCTTTAATATAGTTTTATTCTAAATATTTTCTCCGGAAAAGTAAAAGAATCAACCTTAAGAGAAATTTTTCGAAATTAATTTAAGAAAATCAAGGAAAGGAACTGCAGTTTTTCATTTACTTCGTACACATATGTTATATTTATCGTCCATATTATGAGATTAAAATTTTAATTAAAGACAGTTACATATCAGAAATTATAAGCTCATCTGTGCATTTATATCCTTTTACAACTGGTAAATCCCCTGGGATATAATAAATAACATGAGTGGTTTGCTCTAGATAGGTTTAAACCACTTTATGAACAGAGTTTATTCGTCTCTATTACAAAATGAGTAAAATTAATAAATAACGTTGATTAATAATTTTTTATTTTATTTTTAGTTTACAAATTAATAATTAAAAAAGAAACAAACGATATTTGAAAAATAAGGTATGTTTTTAGCAACTTGTGTGTTTAATTAAAAAGAATACGTTTATATTTTTTACCTTTTATCAAAGAAATTAAAGTGTTAATAATTATTTTGATTATTTAATAGTAACGACGAATTACATAATTTGACTGTACGAGTAAATACATATGAATATTTTATTGGAACTATTTTTTAATTGAAATTCATACAATATATTTCATTAGTACGTCAAGTTCTTTTTTAAATATTTACAATTAATACAGGTGATAAAATTGAAGAATATTTAGAACTTAGTGAATAACTTAAAAAAATTTGCAAAAATAATTAACATCAGCCAACGTAACAGTTATGAAAAAGATAATATTTTTTTTATGATTACGTGAAAATATACTTCGATTGATACCCAATCAAAACAATATAAAATGTATTTTTTGGTTCACTGTTATTCTTAAAAAGATGTAACTCATATTAACCAATATTTAATATTAATTAATAATTATTGTTAATTTAAGCATAAAATTAAATAAGGATACCAATAAGTTAATTTATATCATAACATACAATAAGATAAAGAGTTAATAATTTCAAGATTGCTCCCGCAGTATTTTTTTGTGAGAACGGTTCAAGAAAGGTTCATACAAATACTTTTCTTTTTCCAGAATTTCTTCATCTGTTCTGATTTGATTGTTTTATCTTCTTCAGTCCATTTCCTACAACTAGGCTTTTTCTATTCTAAGATATGTTCAAATCGTACAAGAACTTTCTAAACTCATCTCTCTTTGAGAAACTTTCCTCAGATTGAATTTCTACATTTCTGTTTCATCTGTTTGATATATCCTTGATGGACTTTATATTTCAAAATTTTATCAAAGATTTGTTTGTTCAATGAAGAAAAATTCATCCTTATCGGTTATCCAAGATTATCCATTGGATTATCTACCGGATAATCGTAACTTTTTTTCTCTAAAATTTGTTTCTAGTGTATTGATATTTTGTTAAATTTCTTTATTTGATCCTAATTTATAAGTATTTTGGTCCTTTTTATGTCCGTATATTTTTCTGAGGACTCTCCTTTCTATTTTTAACATGTTTTTCTAAATTGTTAAAGGAAAATGTTTGGAAACCATAAAGAATAACAGGTTTAATTACTGTTTGTAATATCTAATATTGGATTTGGAATTGATGGATAATTTTTTTTTTTATAAATTTTAGTTAAAATTGTTAGTTTTGCAATTTTACCCAATTTTCTTTGTAAAGAATTTTTGTCTGTTTGATTGCTGTTGATTATTTCTCGTAAATATTTAAAGGTTTTAATTGTTTTTATTTAAATTTTCAAATTTGTTATGGATTATTTTCTTGTTGAAATTTTTTATTTTTGCTATGATTTTAGTTTTGGTAAAAAATTGTAACCAGCCTGTTCAGTTATAAATTTAAGTTCTTTAATTTGGACAATTGCATTTATTTCTTATCCCGCTAGGAAAGCTAAATCAACAGTAAATACTACAAATTTCACCATTTTCATCACTTTTTTTTTGGTGCCCAATCTTATTTCTCAGTTATTCTTCTCCCAAAATCTTTCCATAATTTTATCTAATAAAGTATTGCAAAGTATAGGTGATGAACCATCTCCTTGTCTTAATCCCGTTTTGATTTGGAATAGTTTGTTGATTTTCCCTCGAAATTCAACTTTTAAGAATGTATCAATAAAAGTAAGTTTTAAAAGATTAATTGTATTTTGATCGACTCCATAATCTTCTGACCATAACATTTAATTAATTATAATGTGACGAAGAAGCACAATACGTTGGTTTGTTTGCTGTATGTGCTCACATTTATATTTTGAATGAAGCGCTTCTTGGAAAAATGCAACAAAGTAGCAAACGTTATTTGCTTGTTTTATTTTTTGGGGAAAATCTCCGTTTTTGTGTTGAAAAAATAAAACAAATCTATTGCAATTTTTGTATTATTTTTTCATTACTGGTACAATTTTTTTTTTAATTATTGAAGCAACAGCAGAGCCGGCCCAGCGTGGGATCGCTCGGGGGAACCGCCTCGGCCGCGCAGGCGAAAGACGACCGACGTCAACCCGACACTGCGGGGCTCTGGGAGCCACCACTGCCACGCTGTAATGGGGATCCAACTGCCGCTGATGGGAAGCCCGATCTGATTTCAGTGGATGAGCCGCAGCTCCCCGACTACAGCCAAGTCGACTTCGCCGGAGACGAGCTACCGGACCCAATAGCTCTTCTCAGAGCTAACTCATCCCTTTTCAGATATACCACAAGGTTATAAATTGCAACGAGCCGTCGAAGCCAATCGACGACAACAATAGCCCTTCTCAGGGCTTCTACAGTGTTATACTGTGCCACGTGCTGTCGAAGCCGTTCGGCAACAATATATATATATATTTATTATTGCAATTTAAATTACGTGTTATTTATTAATTAAATAAAATGAAGATTATTATAAATGAATTTTTAAACCTCAAAAAATTATCGAAATTAGTAAGAATTCAATAATGAATTCAGTACTTTTTATTTAAACAAAAAGTTAATTTTGGAATAAATTTTTATAACTATTTTATTAAGATTGAAACCTATTTTAAACTGCTAACAAATCGTTTAGAAAGATTGTTAAAAAAATTTCAAGTTACTGATTTTATTTTTAAGTTTTAACTCTATTTTGAGACTAAAAAAAGTAACAACACTAATGATTAACTATGAAGCTAACCGTCTAATAAAAATTGAAACCTGTTACAACCCTGATAATGGTATATTTAATGAAAACAAATTTTAAAATGGTCATTATGAACACACACTGCAGCTCATGAAATTCATATATGTATTCATATATGTATGAAAAAAAAATTAAAAGCTAGAAAAACTTTTTTGCGAAAAAAATTATATTCTGAAAAAGTTAATTAATGAATAAACGTTCCAAGTTGATAGTGATTGATTAATTACTTACTTTACTTCTTATATAATTACTAAAGTAATTCAGTAAAGTTCATCTTATCTAATTATGTAATAATTATAATTCCTTAAAAAACCCAGGTTTCTAATATAATATACATTTAATAATTTATAATGTAGATTACGTTAGTTTTAATTTTTTTTAAAGATAATAACGTATGCATCCAAAAGTTATATGTTTAGTTATATCTTACTTGCTTGGTTATATATTTCTTTTCATTGTTTTAATTTAGAAAAATTTACAAAAATCATTATGCTGCAGACAAAGTAACTAGTAAATTAGAATATAATAATCATTAAAAAAAAAACCATCACCAGTATTTTAAAAAAATTAGCAGTTAACATTGTTTGCCGTATTTAATTAATTTATCTTTTATTAATGGGGTATTTCCCAGCTTCTTAAAACTGTTGCTATTTCCCAATTTTTAAAGATTGTACCTATAATTTAAAAAAATTATTGGCCAGTTCCGTAACATTGCCTTCATTTTCTAAATTATTTGAAAAAAAGGCCAGATAAAAGTTTCTTTAGTTTCCTGGCTTCACCCTTGACAGTTTTTACTATCCTGGTATTATAGCTGTAAAGCAACGATCTCCAAACGTTTTTGTTCGCGTACCCCTAAGACGGAAAATCTAAATGTTGTACCCCATATAATATAATATAATTGTATATGTGTGGAGGGGTCAAAAATCTAATTATATTTTATTTATACTACTATTTCTTTGGCGTAATCCCAAATATCGCTTTGCGTACCCCACTTTGAAGACCGTTGCTATAGAACTATGCTAAAAGAAGAAGGTAATCAGTAAAAAATGGATACATGTGTTTTTTTTTTCATCTCTTGACGTTTCATGATCCAGGGGCTACAAAAAACAAAACAAAAATGGAAATATACGTTTGCATATATATGTGTAAGCGTATTTGAAGGTTAATAACTTTTGACTGGATGAACCGATTTTAATAGAATTTTGTACAGAAACTCGTATATATATAGAACAATACGATACTATATACCCTTTTCCAAGGAGTAGGGTAGATAGTTTTTTGGGATCAATTCTCTCAAAATTTTGCAAACATAACCCCACTTCATATTACGTTCAGTACATGTGTGCATGCTTACCTTAAATTTTAAAAGAACGTAAACGATGAAAAATTCATAATTATATTTGTTGCCATGATGAAAAGAATATAATAATGAAGCAAATGGATTTATTTCTTCTTTAATGGATATTCTTAATTCACAACTTCATCCCCCATATTGACTACTTACTCCTCGAGCTATGGCTTAAAACCATCCCTGGGATAACACGAATGCACGCAGCAAATTTGAAAACAGCAGGTCAGTACAAGAACAAGCAAATAGTCAAACTTTCGACTTCATATATATGTGAATATTAATTTAAATGTAACATTTTTTTTTTTTTTCAACACCCCAAGGCAACCGGTCCCCGCCGGTTAGACATAATTCGGTTGCCTCAGGGTGTCGTGGCAGCAGCCTGCTCCCCTAGCTTGGCCCAACCCAGAGGCCACCCACCGGGATCCCCCCTGGATCGCAACGACGCCTCGACTCTCTCTTCTGGGCAGGCAAGACGCCCCTCCTCAGGAGGACTGCCCGTCTCCGTTCCTGTTCTACTAGGATCCAAGCATGCATTACGCATGCCATTCCCCTTACTCGCGCTCTCTCATACCGCAAGGTTCCCCCATGCCATCATTAGAAAGAAACACCCCGATTCCTCCGCTCTTGCCAGTAGACGAACCAGAATATCCAAGGCAAGGGAGCTGCCTACCTAGCCCTACACGTTTCACATAGAATTCTCTAAGTGAAACGTTTATATGTTTGTATAGTTGATTGGTTAACCCAAGAGATTAATAAAGATAATATTTTTAAGTAAAATATGTCTTGTTATTTATTATATATATATATATATATATATATATATATATATATATATATATTAAGGTGATAACTAAGAAAAATGTTAACAAGCATACGTATTCGTGTGTTAACGTATAGTGGACTTCAGTTATATAATTTTCTTTTTGTAAATAATTAATGTTGTTGTAATCGTCTAACTTCAAGGTCATTTGCTGACCTCATGACCTTACTGTTCACGCTTGGCTAGTTTTAACTACAAAATTCAACTATTCCGCTTTCTCTTGTGAATCATTATATCTTCTTTTACCTCCGTTAATTTCTGTTCTGCTCTTCTACGTAATTATGATATAACTGGATGTTTTTGATGATATTTCATTTCTTCCTATACTTATTATTCATTATTTTTATTTTTACTTTACACCTATTTGTTCTATGCGATATACAATATATATACGCAGGTCAATAATCACAGAATAGAAACAGTATTCTGTTACCCATCCAAAAATAAATCTTTTATTAACTTCGGTATTGGATAGTTGGTGAGAAAGCTAACTGCATCTCATTACAAACTGATGGCTTCATTTATTTACAACCATTTGGTATTCTGTAAAGATAACATTTTAATTGTAGTACATGTGAAGTAAAATTAACTGTAATTCAACGTTTTATATTACGTTTCTATATATTACGTTTTACATTACGTTTTATATTACGTTTTATTATTACGTTTTATATAACGTTTCTATTATTGTAAATTCAGTTTTAAATTTTAATAAATTATGGTAAATTAATAATTTAATATTAAAACGTTTATAGAAAAAAATTATTTTTTTACCATATTAAAACTTTTAATTCTATAAATTATTTTACTAAGATCACATTTAAATAAATAAAAAGATTGTTTATATGAGTATGTGTTTTTTCCTTAAATCTGTATAAAAAAACATACAAAAAATGAATTTTTTGCGCTTATTTTTTTATTTTATGAACTGTCTTTTCGTCCTTATCAAATTTTATATTGTTTCATCAATTACTTTGATGATATCAGGACTACAAAAAAAGTAATTTTAAAATTTTAATTTAATTTTTCTGAAACAATCCCACAAGTCTCTTTAATAATCAAGAACACACTACAACAACGAAAATATTTCTATAAAATCCTTTTAAGTATGCTATAATTTATATATACAGTTATACTTTTATTAATAATCAGCAGCTCTAATTATTACGTCATTAGTGTATGCTGTTGCGGTGCAATGGTGACAGTTGACTGAGTGTTTTTGTTTTACTTACAATATAGTATTTTGATATGACACTCCTTCCAACTGTGAAACTCATTTTCATCTATACTCTCGAATCGATTTCAGTCTTGAATTTTTAATTTTTTTTCAAATCGTCTACCTATAAGAAATTTCTTAATTTTTTTCCCCTCAATTAATTTTATTTATTTATCTATATTCTTTCAATATATGTATATATTTTATAATTGTAAAAATTTTAATCATAAACAAACACATTTTTTAACATTTTCTTCAAACGTGCTTTTTTTCTCGTATTTATAAGTTTAATTAGTAAATTTTAAAAAATCACTTCAAATTATGTTAAAAGCTTAAAAAAATAAATAAACGTAACATTGAATTGTTTAATTTTTTCCTGTAAAATAAATTGTTACTTAACAGGTACTACTACTGTCGGTTAAGTTTTTTCTACCCAGATAAACATTTTAAATTACATGTTAATATGAACATTTAAAAAAACCATTTTTTAATTTTTTTATAATTAATAGATTTGTATTTACTTTTTTTTAAAATGGTGAAAATATTTCAGATATTATTTCGTAATAAATTAAAATCTAATTTTCAATCGGGAGTAATTTTTATTGAATTTTTACAATCACTTTATAAACTACTAGATAATTAAAAACTGTAATCATCCGTAGATATATATATATCTACGGAAAAATCATATCGATGGAAAAATCATAAACAATCAAAAACTTCGTTATAATTCCAGTTCAATTTTTATATCTTTGAATTTGAACTCGTATATTAAAAGTAAACTAATTTATTAATAATATTATTTTTAATTATTTTTTTTTAATCCTATATAAAAGTAACATCATAATTAAAAAAAAAAAAAAAAAAAACAAGATAAAACAAATTAAACATTTCATATTTTTACAGAATATATTTTTAGAAATGAGTACTTTAAACCGACAAAAAGAGAAATAACTAAGGGTTTTAAAATAAATGACTTAAATTTAAAAACAAATGGGAGTATTTGTATATAGATACTAGTTAATTTATTTTCATAATTACCTACATCATTAATTACGTCGTATGCTCTTTTTCTATTGGAAACATTTTTATCTCTATAACCTTCGTCTTACAGGGCGCTGGATAGAAATGACGTAGAAGAGGTGACCCAACAGCTCCGAGAGTCTAGGTAAAAGCTGAGGCGAGAGATCTGGAGAGTGAGTGGTGGAAGCGTCTCCTTGACCAGCTGCAAGAAGATTCTTGGGGACAAGCGTATAAGCTTGTCACCAAAAAGCTGGAAAGGAGACTGCCAGTCATCCCAGGAGAGCAAATCAACGGAATAGTGGAATCACTCTTCCCCAGACTACCGGCCGTCGAGTGGCAGACGACGCCAATAGGAGAGCCAAGACGAATCTCGCTTCAGGAGCTGGAGGGAGCAGCGGCAGCGCTCAACCCCAAGAAACGTCCGAGACAGGATAGAATTCCAGGGGAGGTGGCCAAAATGGTGATAGGGACATTCCCGTGGACGGTGCTGGACTGTTTTAACCAGGCTTTCACGCGGGGTGCTTTCCCATCATGCTGGAAGAAGGCACGCTTGGTACTTCTACCCAAGCCGGGGAGGAATCCAGACCAGCCACTGGACATCTCTCCGTCCAGTGTGCTTACTCAGTACACTGGGCAAGATGTATGAACGTGTCGTGAAAAGGCGGCTCTTGGCAGAGGTACAGGAGCAAGAGGGACTCTCCCCTCGTCAATTTGGATTCCGGAAGGGCATGTCAGCGGTCCACGCAATTCGTGAGGTGATGTACTCTGTCGACGCAGCAGCAAATGGTACGCGGCGGAAAAGAACGATTCCGGCCTTGATACTCTTGGATGTCCGGAACGCCCTTCAACAGCCTGCCATGGGAGGTCATCGGACAGGCGTTGAGGATGAAAGTAGTCTCCGGACAACTTCAAGCGATCATTAGTAACTACTTAAGTGACAGGGAAGTGTGCACGTTCACGGATACTGGCGAACGGGTGTTTCAGATGCGAGCGGGGGTCCCGCAAGGCTCTGTGCTGGGCCCTCTTTTGTGGAACATTACATATGATGGAGTTCTTTGCCAGGCTTCTCCGGAGGTGGTTGAAGTCTTCCTATTCGCCGACGACCTGGCCTTATTGATCAAAGGAAGGGATGACAGGCAGGTGGAGGCCAAGGGAAACATTGCCTTGGCAATGGTGCACCATTGGATGGTGAGTCACGGTCTGAAAATAGCACTAGAAAAGTCGGAGGCGCTGGTGCTTGCAGGTCGACGCCAGCTAAGGGAGATGCGCCTCACCATCGATGGTGCAGAGATAAGCCAAGTCTCGAGGGCCAAATACCTCGGGGTCTGGATGGACAAGCGCCGTTCATTCGGACCTCATGTAGAGGAAGCAATAAAGAAGACAGAACAACAGCTGAGGGCTATCTCGAGGCTGATGGCGAACACAGTAGGGCCACGAGAGAAACGTCGCGAGTCATAGCTGCAACCGTGACATCAGTCCTATTGTATGCGGCCCCTGCATGGAAAAGGGCAGTGGCGGTTCAGAAGTACAGGAGGAAGCTGGAGGCCACTCATAGGAGGCTGCTTCTGTGAGTGACATGTGCCTACAGGACGGTCTCCTATAACGCGATTTGCGTCATTGCGGGAACGCCGCCATTAGACCTATTGGTTGAGTAACGATGCTTGTGGTTTGAAGGTGTAAACAAAGAGAATGCAAGGGTGCAGATCATGGCCATCTGGCAGCAACGGTGGGAGGCGAGCCAGGTAGGACGGTGGACTATGCGTCTGATTCCGGACGTGAGTTTTTGGGCGGGACGTAAGCATGGTGAAGTTGGATACTGCCTCACTCAACTACTTTCGGGCCATGGGAACTTTGATAGCTATCTGCATCGCTTCAAGAGGAGGAGAACGGTGGGTTGCAGGTACTGTGCGACAGCTGACACAGCCGAACACACCTGATTCGATTGTGTCAGGTGGGAGAACGAGAGACGTCACATTCCGGTGGCCTTAACACCAGATAACGTCGTCAGACACATGCTCCAGAGTTAGAATGGATGGAGGGATGTAGAGAGAGTGGCTCGTCTCGTACTAACAGCGAAGAGGCAGGAGGAACCCCCTTGACGTGCACACGGCCCTCGATGTGAAAACAGGCGTGGAAATGTGTTTTGTTTTTGTAGTTGTTAATGTACTTTGCTAGGTTAGGAATTTATGATTGTACTATGTGTCTTTGCTCATGTTGTTGTTGGATTATGCTGCCGGATATACCGATAGACATGGAGTGGGGGGGATATTGTGTGCGGTGCTCTACCGCTGACCACGAGGGAGACATGGCGCAACAAGTAATGAGGAGTCATGGGTATGCGTGGGGGATCGAGGACAGGTACAAGTCCAACTTGATGCGTGTAGGGGCCAGGGAAGCAGCCTCTATGCCTAGGGTGTTCGGGTCTACTCACGCGCAAGAGTGGGTGGGTCGGAGCTCCCCGATGATGGCATGGGGGACCCTCGAGGTGTGCATGGGGGGACGCGTAACTGTGAAGGGCAAACGAAATGTGTGTCTTGATCAGGTACAATAGGGACTGGAAGGGTGCTCTCCTGCGAAGAAAAATTCTGATCACCGGAAGAGGTGATTAGTATGTTTTCGAGAGGAGGCACGGGAAACCCCGATGGGATGTCCGAGTTCGGACGAGCTAGGGAGGGCAGACTGCGTTGCCATGAAACCCTGAGGCGACTGTGTTAAGCTTTTTAGCGTGGGCTGGTCGTCTTGGGGGAGTTAAAAAAAAAAAAAAAAAAAAAAAACTTAACAAACAAACTTCGTCTTACACGGCAACAGTTTCTACTATCAGAGATCAGATATGTTAAATCCCAAAAAAGCTCATATTATTTAGAAATTTTAATAAAATTAAAATTTATCTTAATCTTAAAATAAATAATAATAAAACGGGATCTAATAATGATAGTATCAGAAATCATAAATGTTAGAATTTTTCTTTGATGAAACAATCTTTTTCTTTAGAATTAATATGATAAATGCAACAGTAATTTATCATCAATCGCTATTTGTTAAATAATTAAAATATTTATGATAATTAGAAAAAAATTATACTTGTACGGTGAGTTACAATTGTGCAGTACTGCATTCTTTTACAATGAAAAATATTTATAATAATAATTGTTAGATCAGAAAATTGTCATCTATATTAGGTAGGTAATATTAAAATAGCATTATAAAATGAAATCATCTATATTGTGGAATTTGGATAATTTATATGATTGGAAGTTCTTTCGAGAATCATTATTTCTATTGTTTTCTTTTCATACAATGCTGCACATTATGATTAAAATGTCATGATGGAGATTTCATTATTTTTTAAACATGTGAGCTTTAATGTATTCTAAAATAATAAAATTATATAATCTGTAATAATAAAATAAATGAAAAGATATATATATTTATGACACACGTGCTATTTTGATCGAAGCGTTTTCGGGAAGAAAAATTAACTTTGAACAAATAATTAGTGAAGCTGAAAAGCATCCTGCTTTTAAAATTATGAAAAGTAGCTTTTAATTTCCGAGTAAATTATAAATTTTTTCTTTTTCTTTCCTTATATCGGAAATAGATTATAAAAATAACATTTCTCTGGCTATCATTACAATTGATTGTGTCCGTGTTTATTTTTTTATCGCTTATTTTTTAACGATAATACCATAATGATGACAAAAGTATTATCGTTTTAGTATTGCTGAAACTTTTCGTGAAGTTGAATATAATTTCTTTTCTTTCACGATCGGTATTGTAATCGGGCGCGATAAACGTAATTATAAACAATAATTGTACCGCTTTAATTAAAGAATAATTTGATAAACACTTCAGTTAAAACAGCCGCGTGTGCCATTATACTATATTAATGAAACAGATAACAGTTATCTGACTGATAACAGTTACAGCGCTGAAAGAATTAATGTGAAGAGGAGACAACACATCGCAGACGCCAACCCCCACCAAAAATCATTACTTCATAGACACAACTAACAACCTAAGAAGTTGGATTATTTTTTAATTGTACGCAGGCAGCTTTGTTGAACACTATTTTTTCGTTGGGTTGGTAGTTGTATTTGTTGTTTTGGCCTATTAAAAATTGTGGTTTTTAGTAGAGGGGGTTTAACAGCTGTTAGGTGTCATCTCCTCTTCACATTAGTTCTTTAACAATCTTTACTGTAGTGCTGCGATGTAAAATTTCTTTCGGTTTTACTACTTTTTATTAGCTTGTATGTGCTTTATATTAATCAATAAAATAAAGTATATCTAGATTACAAATTGTTTTTTTTTAAGATGAAAATATAAAACATCTTTAATATTTTATTATTTTTTTTTTTTTTTTTTACTGTTACATTGTTAATTCTCACTATTCATGGTTTTTACATAATTCTTTAAATAAATTCAGTAAATTTCCCTTTTTTCCGAAGGTAAAACTTCAGTATTACATGAAGTTTATTTTTTCGGCTTAAACTGATTTTATTTTTTAATTCTCATTTTGTTTTATCCAAATTTTTGTACGTATATTATTTACAGTAAATAATATACCATTTAATATTACAGTATGGAAGTTTTAATTTTTGTTGTGAAATGGATTTACGTATACTTAATGTAAACATAAACATTTTTTTTAGACTGCTGCTAGAAACAAATGGTGTCATATAAAAAAATATGTTTCAGATGTAAAGCCTAGTGAAAAACAGATTACGAAGCAGTTTATACAAACTAAAGAACATAATAATATTGTTTAGGGTTGATGTGGTTTCTTTTTAATGGCAAGTTTACTGATTAAATAATAACTGAACTGGGTATCTAGTAAAGCAATAGTAGCTGCCTTACATACAAATCTTGAACGGTAGTATCTCAAAAAAGCGATAAAAATCTAAACTTTACTTGATGCGGGTAAGATTAATTGTCAGAGAACCGAAATTAATGATTATAGAAAAGCTTTGTGGGATCACAAAAAATTGGATTTCCAACCGCCAAAAAAACTTTTGGGGAAATTTTTTTCATGATATTAAATGCTATTTTTTTTATAGTTTTTACCATTAAAATTCCATAAAACGTTTTTCGTAAATCAAGTCCCTTTTCGTGATTTAAAATAATTAAAATATCTCTTTCAAGGTTATCCTGGACTGTTTTGACATGGAAATATTTTACAGGGTAGTTTTAAATAATTTTAAAAATTATTTGAGAAAAACATAATGTTAAACCCAAAATCAAAATCTGTATACTAAAAAACTTAATTTCATTCTTTTTTTTTGCTTTTACGAATATTTTACATTACTCTCAGGTTATCTGGGGTTCCAGGGGAGGGATTTAGCGATTTTTTTTCAAGTAATCCAACAAGTTATGCTGGAAATCATTGTCTGTATTATTTATTAATTTGAATTAGAAGAACATATATGGAAATTCTGGGAGTTTTGTTGACATATTTTTAGTAAATATTAGAATTCCTTCTTAAATTGATAATTACTTCATTCATTAAGATTATGAAAATATCGGGCAAAAATATGTGCCAAAAGATCACATAATAGATAATTTACTCACAGGTTCTCGCATCCTGAGCATGGATGTAATGACCCATTATATTTAAAATCCTTCAGGAAATTTGGAGTAACATATAATTGATCAACAATAATTTAAAATTAAATAACCTCAGATCAGTTCAGGTTTTCTAAAAGAAATACTTCGCTTAATACTGGTATAAAAAATCTAGGCTCTTTAAACATCGTTGATCCGGAAAATTGCACGGCATAATTGTGTTATCCGTTCAGCCAGCCACACCTCAGTAATTATATTAAAATGTAAGCCGTACTACAATCTTTTTTTTTTTTTTTGTCTTCAGTCATTTGACTGGTTTGATGCAGCTCTCCAAGATTCCCTATCTAGTGCTAGTCGTTTCATTTCAGTATACCCTCTACATTCTACATACCTAAAAATTTGTTTTACATATTCCAAACGTGGCCTGCCTACACAATTTTTTCCTTCTACCTGTCCTTCCAATATTAAAGCGACTATTCCAGGATGCCCTAGTATGTGGCCTATAAGTCTGTTTCTTCTTTTAACTATATTTTTCCAAATGCTACTTTCTTCATCTATTTGCCGCAATACCTCTTCATTTGTCACTTTATCCACCCATCTGATTTTTAACATTCTCCTATAGCACCACATTTCAAAAGCTTCTAATCTTTTCTTCTCAGATACTCCGATTGTCCAAGCTTCACTTCCATATAAAGCGACACTCCAAACATACACTTTCAAAAATCTTTTCCTGACATTTAAATTAATTTTTGATGTAAACAAATTATATTTCTTACTGAAGGCTCGTTTAGCTTGTGCTATTCGGCATTTTATATCGCTCCTGCTTCGTCCATCTTTAGTAATTTTACTTCCCAAATAACAAAATTCTTCTACCTCCATAATCTTTTCTCCTCCTACTTTCACATTCAGTGGTCCATCTTTGTTATTTCTACTACATTTCATTACTTTTGTTTTGTTCTTGTTTATTTTCATGCGATAGTTCTTGTGTAGGACTTCATCTATGCCGTTCATTGTTTCTTCGAAATCCTTTTTACTCTCGGCTAGAATTACTATATCATCAGCAAATCGTAGCATCTTTATCTTTTCACATTGTACTGTTACTCCGAATATAAATTGTTCTTTAACATCATTAACTGCTAGTTCCATGTAAAGATTAAAAAGTAACGGAGATAGGGAACATCCTTGTCGGACTCCCTTTCTTATTACGGCTTCTTTCTTATGTTCTTCAATTGTTACTATAATCTATATATATATATATATATATATATATATATATATATATATATATATATATCTATATATACTACAATCTATATTTATATATATATATATATATACTACAATCTATACTATACAGAATTTATAATCTAACTCATAAAATCTAAAATAATGATTTGCATTTGAGAAAATAAGAATACAGATTTTGTAGCAGCAGAAAATCAAATTGGCTAAGTAATAAAAAAAAAAAAAAATGTATAAGGATTTACTCAATAATTCATGTTGATGAAAAATTAGTATGCAACTCTGATAAGACACGTTGATATTGGTAACGTGAGTGTATATGTCACCATGGCAACAAAATATTCATAAGCCAGTTAAAATCCTTTTTCTCTTCACTACGGTCAGTCTGAATTTTCATAAGAATGTCAATTCTTATTTACATGATTTATAATGCTTTTTGTAATAAAAAAAATATCTTTTAAATATGTTTAAGATCACTGAATTAGTATTAAAAAAAGTGATGTTTGCGATAAAAAATATATATTTGAAGATGTTTTTTATTGCTTAATTAAAAATTATGAAATCACACTTAATCTAAAAGAATTAGTTCTCTACTATAACAGTATAAAGGATGTATAATTTATATTTCTACAAAAAATATTCATCAACGAACCTTAATTTAAAGTCCAGGTAAACCTTGAAATTATTAGAAGTTAATGTAAATCATTATCTCTTAAGGCATATATTTTTCAATGAATTATTACTCAATTTTTTTTTCTACGTAATATGATATACGTTTTTATTAAAGAAAAAAATTTAACATTTATACATTTATAAACAAATATATTCCAAAATGGAAATTTTAAGTATAATATTATTAAAACTACAACACATAAATATTTTGTAAAAAATTGAGTTTTCTTTCACTAATAAAGATTAATATTTGAATTTTTCATAAAAATTAAATGTCAAAAAATATTTGGTAATTGAATAAAAAAAAAATTTAGTGCTTATTTTGTAATATATAAAATACTAATGTATAAAACAATTACTACTTTATAAATTTGTTATAATTATTTTATTATCATTAAATTATATTTTCCTCCACCAAAGCATTTGATGATTTCATTCATGAAAATTTGGGGGGAATAACAAATTTTTTATAAGTTATTTATAAGTTTTATAAGTTTATTTATTTTTATATAAAATAATCTGACAAATGCAATGTAATACAGCAACACATAACTTTGTTCTATTGCACGTGTTTGCACGACTTTCCACGACCTTTACTCAGTTGTCATCTGTTCTTTTCTGTTCGCGTCAGTCATTTCATCCCAACAATCTTCTTATATTTTAATGAAATCAGTATTTTTATTATTTTTTTAATACTACTATTTATAGTACAACTATAATTAATTTAAATTTCGTTTTTAAAGAACAATGATATCTTTTCAAGATTGTTTTTTTTTTTAATTATCATTGCTTTTTTCAAATTCAAAAAAAGAAATGCAATTTTTTCTGGGTAAAAGCAGAACCATTACGAATTGTTGTTAGAAGAGTGTTTCTCAAAGGGTAACATTTGGATGAAAATTTTATAATATTTTACTCGACAAAAGATTTAGAACAATAGTCCAGACCAGCGGTGGCTCGCGTATAGCCACTGTTAAATTGCAGCCCCCTATTTCCACTTGATATCATCAATAACATTTAATATAATGAGTCCTTTTTTCTTTAATCCTTTCTTTATACTTGTACAATATATAATTCTGAAGTTTAATGTCAATAGTCATTTCCCAGTTTATGATAAAGATACAAAAATCTTTGTATAGAACTGTACTATTAACAGTTCCAGAGGCGTAGTGTTTGGCTGTTGTGCGCATGCGCACATAGGAAGCTGCACGCAAGGCTGCAAGGGAAAGAGAGCGCTGTCGCTCTAGTTAAAGGACAAACATGAGTTCTTTTATGAATATCTAGTCCGTGTTTGTATGTAACCCATAATATTTTTATTATTGGACAGCGGATTCAGTGTTATAAGGGAGTTAAAGTTGTAGCCGTAGCAGTTCAATGCAAATTTTTAATTAATCCCTTTTTTCATTGATTTATTTCTTTTATTCAACCTTTATTCCAGATTTAAAAAAAGTATTTTTTTAATTATAATACTAAAACAGCTAAGTACAATTCATCCCGATTCGATGTAATACAATACGTATGAGGAAATATACCAAAACATTTTTATGCCAACTTTAGTGAAATCATATATAAAACGATGTTAAATTTGATCGGGTAAAGACAAAGCCTACATTCTATCTTGTTTAATAAACAAAGAAGTAAAAAGTCGCTAATTACTGTAATTGTTGATGTGACTCCAAATAAAATCATTAAAAAAAGAATTGTTTAGAAAAATTACTAGTAATAATGTTACAACAATAAATTTTTTTAATTAAAAATAAATTTGATAAAGCGAAAGTTTTTTTATAATTTCCTATTATTTTTTGTAAAACAAAAACGTAATTTAACAATTATTTGAAAAATCATAAAATAAACTTTTAAAAAGTAATTAAAACTTTCTTGAAAATTAATAAATAAAACATTTTGAACTTTTCAAATTATGCTGATGTAAAATTAATATTTTTTGAATTGCGATAACTTTTATTTAAATGAAATATTAAAAAAAAATCTTCAAATAAACACACAATGAAAATTTAAACACCATTATAAACGTTCTAAAAGTAATTTTCTAAACATATAATTCAAAGGAAAAAAACAAGAATTATTAACGATTACACACATCAATACATATAGAATGTATCACGAAGTTCTCCCGAGACTTTATTTATTAGGGACTTTATTTTAGTAGTGTCATTGTTCGAAAAAATTCATTACCACAGATAATGAAATAAAAATGTAAGATGTTTACAGAATATAATAAAAAATAATGCAAACGGTATTCTATTCATTAAATATATATGCAGATTAAAGACACGTTATAGAATATGCCACTTTAGTTCACACAATAAAACTAAAAACTCTGATGTGTATACTACATGACTTCCTTGTACGCCTATTAAATTACATATTCACTTATTTATTTAATGAAAATGGTAAAATTTTATTTCATAAATAGCTTCTGATATTTTTTGTTTATTATTTTTTTTTTTTTGTTATTATTGAATTAGGTTTTTACAAGAGATTAATAACTATTAATAAAGCTATATATTTAAATTTTAAAAAAAGGAGATTAAGTCTGACTTGAACTGATATGCCTTCCCCTTGTAAGATACAAATATTTAATTAATTAAAATTTCATTTGATTATAACTCTAAAACCAATGAAAATAAGTATCACTTGTAATATATCATTGAAAAGCTCTCAATGAGGGCTTATAACGTCAGTTAAGAAAAATTTCATAATCGAAATATGTTTAGATTTTGGGCTTTTTTGAACACTTTTGGTTCAGTCGATTGCAATCAAAAGGGAAAGTGCACAACTAGATGTTACAACAGTCCTAAATCCAAAATTTCAACATCATAGGGCTAATCATTTTTGAGTTATGAGAGGTACATACGTAAGTCCGTGCATACGTAAAGACGTCACCTTGAAACTAGTTAAAATGGATTCAGGGGATGGTAAAAATGGATGTTTTCGTTGAAATCTGAAAGCCGAAATTTTTCGTGATCACAATGCTTCCTTTACTTCATACAAGGAACTAAAAACATCTGCCAACGCGTCACTATAAATAATATTTCAATATTAAATAGAGAGTGCACAGAAAAGAATATCAGGGTTTTAAAACTATGTTATATATCTTAAATTTTACTTACAGTAATGAATCACAGAGAAGATGAAAGAGTAACAATTACAGTTTTTCCTTACAAGGTTTCAATGTGGGTACCTTTTTCACGAGGCGCACATCCTACTGATAGCAGAGTCGTCCCACTCTCCAGCATTTCTGGAGTAGAGTGACACTGACAGCAGCTTCAATCCTGTATCTCAAATCGGGTAAATCAGTAGGTAATAATGGCACGTAACGAGAAAACCCAAAAGAAAAAAAATCAAATGGGGTAAAACGAACAACTTGGAGATCATCGTAAACCCCTACAGCGATTTTGAAACCCGTGTCAATATTAAATAGCTTAGTCATCAAGTCCATACCGACCAAACAAATGGTTGGGAGAAATATCATTCAAATGATTTAAATACAAAGCTATGCCAGTGAGAAGATGCATCAGCTTGTTGCCAAGTAAAATTATCTGCTCCACCTTGCAGTTATGGAAAGAGCGGTGCACACGGTATATAGAAATAAACAACTCACGTTAAGCTTGCTTCAGCGAATAAGAACGGCCCGTATACTTGCCGCCATAATTTTAGTGAATCCCTTTTGCAATGTAAGAGTTCATAAGGATTTTCTGACAACGTAAATTATTTGTATTAACTTTTCCACTAAGATGAAATGTTTCTTCATCACAATACGA
Organism: Lycorma delicatula; assembly: GCF_047948215.1. NCBI lineage: Eukaryota > Metazoa > Arthropoda > Insecta > Hemiptera > Fulgoridae > Lycorma > Lycorma delicatula. The sequence goes on along the minus strand of NC_134464.1, from coordinate 68,570,756 downwards.
GCAAGAAAATCATCATCTTCATTCTGCTACATTTTGATTCCGAAGTTGGCAAGCTCAATGTAGTTGGTAAGCTTCAAAATCTGTAGCAGTTGTAAACAGTATGGATGCATATGCAATCGATTCCTTAAAACATTATACACTGTCATCACCAGAATCGCTAATTTATGGCTGGCCTTTCTATCAGATTTTTTTTAGGACTACGTACAAAAGGCTTTCTGACACGTTCAAAATATTCTTCACTCTTTCTCGGTCGTCTCGTATTCTTTCCATTACACAATCATTTTAAATTCACAATACAATTGTGTAAAAAGGTCTTTACACAATACAATCGTTTTAAATCCATTACGCCAACAACGAATACTATTGTCACTCGAGGATTACAGTAAAATTTTATACGGAATGCACGTTGAATTGTAATAGCATTTCAAATTTAGCAAATTGCAAAACAGAGAAGGCTTTCTTTGCGGGAGTAGTCATCATAGCACATCCAAGCGGAAAGATTGGAAATCAGTCTACGACCAAGCCTGCAACTAAATTATTTTTTCTTTGATTCTTTGCTTAAATCAACAATTTACACATCATTTAACAAATTAAAGCCCGATATTCTCTTTTTTACACCGAGTATATAATACCCCTAAAATCACACGCAGTCAGTTGAAAAAAATTATTAAGTCTTGCTTGAATTTCCCTAAATTTTCCTCTGAAAGATATTAAAATTTGTTTTTGCAGTGTCACAACTATACTCTCTGGATAAACAGATAAAACATATTTATTTTGCTTTTCTATTTATATTAGTCTTCTAACAAATACAAGAGGTAAATTATATGTTTGTTTCTTTTTTTGCCAAAGAAAAATCGTTATTTTTTTACTTATAGCACCAACACTAACATAATAATTTTATAAAGTACGACCTTTTATAAAATAAATTTTAATTTATTTTATAAGAGAAAGAAAGATAAGTAAAAAGTAAAATAAAAAATATATATACATAAAACATAAATAAATGAAACAGCTGAGTTATCGTCATTATATATCGAAAGAAACAGTTGTCATCTACAAGCTTACACAGATTACCTTCTCTCTCTTCTTATACTGATTGTCACGTCCCATTTAATTCACATCATATAAGTTTAAGACGTTATCTTAACAAGACTTAATAGTTTCAACCTCACGGAAATAACTCTTACATTACCAAAAAAAAAAAAAAAATGCCTAATTTTTTTTTTTTTTTTTTCTTCCAACTTCTACAATCTACAACTCAGTTTACATATATACAAAACCCACGGGTAGGTTTACTGATGAAACCCACCGGGTTGGTCTAGTGGATAACGCGTCTTCCCAAATCAGCTGATTTGGAAGTCGAGAGTTACAGCGTTCAAGTCCTAGTAAAGCCAGATATTTTTACGTGGATTTGAATACTAGATCGTGGATACCGGTGTTCTTTGGTGGTTGGGTTTCAATTAACCACACATCTCAGGAATGGTCGAACTGAGGATGTACAAGACTACACTTCATTTACACTCATACATATCATCCTCATTCATCCTCTGAAGTATTATCTAAACGGTAGTTACCAGAGGCTAAACAGGAAAAAGAAAGAAAGGTTTACTGATGAACACCTCTTCGCAAATCTGCTGATTTTGAAGCCGAGAGTTTCAACGTTCAAATCCTAGTAAAGGCAGTTAGTTACTTATACGGATTTGAATACTAGATCGTGGATACCGGTGTTCTTTGGTGGTTGGGTTTCAATTGACCATACTTCTCAGAAAAGTCGACGTGAGACTGTATCAGATTACACTTCATTTCTACATTCATACATATTATCCTCTGAAGTAATATCTGACGGTGATTCCCGAAGGCTAAACAAGAAAAAAAAAGTTTAGATTTATATATATATATATATGTAACTTTTTCTTTATACATCTAATATCATTTTGGTGAGGATGATTCGAAATTCTCATATAAAGTGTATTTTTTCAGCGTTATCTTTACTGTAATCTTATATTTGTTTATCTTAAGATCTGATATCTCTGTTTTAGTTAGTAAAATATTTTTATTTCATACAGCTTTTACATAAAAATTTTTTTTTTAATTTTTTTAATAATTAATATGCATAATAACCTACTGGTTTAAAGAAAGAGAAACAGATCTAAAAACACTAAACATTTCTAAAGATCTCTGTAAGGACAGAGATAAATTTAGAAAATTAGTACGAGAATTTAAGTTCCCATTGAGAAAGAAAAAGATGGGTATAAACCTGAATACATAGACATAAGAAAGGCGACAACAAAGCAAAAGAATGAAAACCTTTTAAAAAACAAAAAAGAAGTCAAAACTATACAAACGTGATCAGTAGTAGTCGGAAAAAAAAAAATATGTATAATAAATAAAAATTTTTAATTAATTCAAAATTAATTAAATTAATTTAATTAATTATATAAAACCGATTATAGGAAACCATGTAAGTACTACCAAGCGTGAGCTAAGGCTAATTAAAATATAGTATATTTCTTTATAGTATCTATTTCATTATAGTATTCTTTATAGTATATTTTTTTATAGTATCTTTTTTTTGGCGGTTATATAATCGCCGAAAGAAATACATTTTTTCAGTTCTTTCTCAGAAACTACATTATTGTTACGAAGACAATTTGAAGGTACTTTTAAATTGTTTTACTTATTTTTGTGTTATTTTTACGTACTATGCTGTTTTACGTAATAATGGTGTATGTTTATTATTATTGTAGCGTGATTGTTTTAACCTGAAGTCATCGTGATATTCAAACTATCTGACTTAAGAAAATTAGTTGGAAAACATGAGGCAAAACGAAATATACTATATTTCAATTAGCCTTAGCTCACGCTTGGTAGTACTTACATGGTTCCTTGCATCTTTTTTTATTTTTTATAAAATAATAGGTTTCTCGGCTTTTTAATTTGTAATAAAAGTCTTGTATTTTTCAATTACAACGGTTTAAACCTAAAACAGAGAATAAAAATTTTAAAGAGGTGCACAGATTTGGGTCTTTCTTAAAATTTCGATGGGATGTAGTTGAAAATTGAACGAAGTTATAAATCAGAGATTAATTAGTTTCCATAAATTTAAAATAAAATGTCAAAGTTAAAATAACACCCAAGATAAATAAAAAAATAAATTGGAAACATTAGTCATGAAAAAATTTAAATATCTAAGCGAAATAATCCAGTAAAATGGATTAGACTTTATGTATTTTGGGCAAATAAAATGGAAATGGCTTTCAACTAACGAAATATCTTTACAAGAAAAAACGATTTCTTACAATGAGAAATTCAGACATTACTAAACAGTTACAAAATGTAAAAATTTTTATGCGGTAGAAATTATAAAATATTAAAAAAATCAAGGAATACTAAAGAATATTTTGAAAAAGGAAAAAGTTCTAAAAAAAATATTAGGCCTAAAAATAATAAAAATGTTTTAAGATCAAACAAGGAAATTTATAGAAAATTTGAAAACATAATCGATGCAATTAAAAAACGAAGAATAATATTTTACGGTCATTTAAAGAGAATGATTGACAAGAGAGGCTTTCAATTTCTTTGAAAAGTTCAAAACTGAATTGGTTTCCAGAGATCAGAATAAAAAAAAAAATTTAGTCAGGGATATTTTTAAGAAAAAAGTATCTCTTAGATTTAGAATGGCCGAAGACGGAAGAGGAAACTACAACAAGAGAATCACAAAGGAATACAGAGATATTAAGAAAAATGATGACAGCAATGGCAGAAGATTATAGCCTCAAAAAAACAAGTTTTTACACAGTTTAGAGATTGACAATTCGGAGAAAAATGAATTTTCTGGGTTTGCCATTTATCAATAGTATTAATAAACATGTAAATTAAAATACTGGGGGCCAATATTAGGAAGGTTATAGATAAACATTGTTTAGCCCTTGACCAATTATTTTAAGATAGTTTTTTGTGGTTTTCCTGATCGCTATATGTCAATGTCATGACGGTTTTTTCATTATTTATTCCACTATTAAAAACTGTAGAAATAAATATCGTAATGTTATATTTAAATTGCATAAAAACTACTTACTCTGATGGAATTTTTTTTTTTTTTTAATGTAAAATTAAAGAAATATAATTTTGTTATAGAATTCTATTAGTAAATATTTGTACAGTTTTGTAAAATATATTTATTACGTAGTAAAACACATAATTTTTACCTTTTTTATATTAAATTAAAAAATTCTACAATGGAATTATTAAAAGTAAAGTTTACTTATACAAAGGTACCACTAAGTAATATTTATGGTGATACTCAGTAATTCCCTCATATCAAAACTACTTAGAAACCAGTAGGGACTTAGATTTAATATTTAAGAGAGAGTTTCTTTTTTATTTAATATTCACCTTAAAAGTAGTTCACTAAAAATAAAATTATAAAAGATGACAACAAATCCTTGTAAAACCAAATTTTTCTTTTTTATCTTAATAAAAAATGAAAGTAATTTAGAATTATTTTATCTACACTTTTATAGAAAAAAAGAGAATATTTTTAGCTATTCAAAGTATTAACGTAGCATACTCCCTATGTTAAAGATAAAAAACAATTTTTTTAAAAAGCAGCTGACATTTATCTCTATAAGAAATTAGTTTTTACGATAAACGGTATTAAATGCACATATCAATTTTGTATAAATTTTCAGGAAAATACTTTTCTCTTATTCTTTTTTTTTCTTTTATACAACTATTTAAAGTAAATCAAGACAAATATTATTATAACCTTAAAATAAGCTGATATTGGCATCGTTTGTAGGCCATCCTAAAGTTCTTTTGCCTCTAGAATATTATTGATACTCGTAATATCGGGTTGCCACTCCCTTTATTCAATCTTACTTGATTTTTTTTTTATTCTTCTGTAATTTTTTTTTTTTTAAGAAACAATTTTGAAAATTTATTTAAAGATTTATTTTTAATTCGGAAAAAATATGTCTAATATTTATGGGTAAAAGTAAAATATTTTGCACAAAAGAATAAAAATTAATATATAAAAGTTTTTTTTAAAAAATCGTTAAAATTTATGTTTGTTATGAGTAAAGACTGGATTATATGCAACGTAAAAAGCATGAAATATGCATGAAAAGTGTCAAAATATGCAACTTTAAATAATAACAAAAAAATTGTAATTTTTAGTTTTTATTATTTCAAAATCAGTATACAATTAGTAAGCAATTGAATAACATATCGATAAATTCGATAATTAACAATTATTTAATATTTTGTTACTTTTGTAAACATAAGCAGTCAGATGCTTATTTGTTTCGTGGCTGCTAAGTGCGCTCTAAGAGCCGTGCAGCTAATAGGTTTGACCGGCTACGACGTAAGATTTCATTTATTAACAACGTACCCTACCGAAAAATATATTAAATAGAGCGAAAATATGCATCATCACTATATCTTAAGGAAAATATGCAATAACCGGTGAGAATGGGCTTAATATGCAAGTGTATATGAAAATATACAAATGCATACCATCCGGTCTCTAGTTATGAGAAATTTCTCCTTTAAATATTTTACTTTCCCATCTAGCGCTATAGCTATAAAAGGGAAAATATTGTAATAGGTTCAGTTTGGGCATATGCAGTTTTCACCAGATCTTGACGTTTTGACACTTAAGGAACCCAAAAAATCGGATGGAAATTTTCTGGATTTTCGTATGAACGTGTGTGTGTTCGGTGTCGCACTCTAAAAAAACCCTTATATTTCCAGAACTACTGGACCGATTTTGACCAAACTTGATCAGATTACTTCCATATATGAAGCATTGATTCAATTTAAAATGCTACGGGGATGAGCTTGTTCAGGAAAGTCCTCTCAATATCTCGAGATATCTCCTAATTAAGATCTTATTTTTCTTAGACTTATTTGTTAACAATTAAAAAATAATAGTTGCAAAAAAAATATTTTTGCAAAATTGCATCCCTACCGCAAAAAACGTTCTAACCTAGTGGCTTGGTGGGTATACTGCGTCAATAGTACTTCCCAGCAATATAGCACTGACGTGCTAAATTAAGTTGTATGTGTATGCGTATGTAAGTCGGTGGAAGGAAGATTCACTCCCGAGGGTACGGGTGACCACGTAGCCGTGAGGTGTCGTTTTGACGAGGGCAGTTTTGAATGAGCAAGCATCACTGTCGGCGGGATGGCGACTACACTGTCAAAGTTATTGATTCCCACGCAACCGTGAGGTGTAGCGGCATCACAACGATGGTAGTAAATGAAAGTAAATGTCACGCGGGACTCTACAATGGAGCTGAGTGGGAGTAGAAAGTCTGTTCGCCTCTCCCTGGTAGACCAGACCGGAGTCCATAATGAAACCAAGTCAGGGATTTTTGGGGGTATGTTATTATTCAATTGTCTCGAATTTATGAGACATTTACACACAAATTGGCTCTATTAAATGTAGAACTAGGCGCAGGGTTCGTGCTTCTGCCAACTCGGTTAGCTAGTTCAGAGTGCAACGATACAGGGCAATCAAGATGGTCGGATGAGGTCTACAGCGAAGGCAAAAGCTGAGTTTATAAATCATTGATGTAAATGTCTGCCGAGGCATTTTCATCAGTGGCATCCCAACGAGGCCTGACTTATTACTATGAGATGTAAAAAGTAAGAGGGCGAAAGACGACTCCCGTTAAAGCCCATTAGGACTAGGAATGAGGAGGGGGTGGCGACCGGAAGCATCACAAGGCAGGTGTCTTCCCCTACGGGGTTGGGATGTATGCGTGTGTAAGCCGCATGACGGGCAAGTCCTAAAACTGTGTTGTCAGCTTTTTCAATTACAGGATATCTGAAAAAATAGCTTTTTGAAAATCCACAAGTGTTTAATATTTAATAATAGGAGACAATTTTATGTTAAAAATAAATTAAACTTAAATGATAAATATTAGTTTTGGTGAATTGAAAAAAATCAGTATTCCAACGTATATATTATTCGTACGGTTCTGCGGTATAATTTAATACAAAATTTTACCTTTTTTAGATATTTAGCGAAACTCAATCATGATTTAACATACGTATTTTGAGGCTAGTATTATTATCAGTTAAATTAATATTTTTTTTTTTTTATTAAATAAATTGGATATAAGAATTGAAGAACCTGTGTATTTTAAGTAAATGATAAAAAATTTTAATTTGTTATAATATTGACATACACGAGTTTTAACCGATAAAAATTAGATTTTTAATTGTTAAATTATAATGAATGATTTCTCCTAAAGACTCTGAAAATGATGAAAATTTCATTAAAAAAAAGTAATGCATAAAATAATTTAATGTAATATATTAAAAATAGTAATTGTTAAGTGGTTGCTGTATTTTGCCTGAAGTTGTTCTTTATTTTAATTTAATTTTTTTTTTTTTAGGTATGGATGGGTTTGTCTTTGAAACGTTTCAGCGGTACATCACTTTCTACAGTTTTTTTCATTCATGCTCCTTTATTCATGTCGTATTTTTTTCATCTTATATTTGTAAGTATCCTTTTTTTCTTTCTCGTCTCTTTTCTAGTTAATCCTTTCTTTTACTATTGCCTCCTGGAAGCAGTTATCCTCAAAAAGTCTTATCTTATTACTTTTCTTTCAGTTATTTCCTTTTTTTCTATAATTTTTTAATTTTAACTTTTTTTCCTCTTACACATGTCATGTTTTTATTTTCACTGTTATTTTTTCACATATGTGAAGAGTTTAAAATTTTTTGTAAAAAGAAGATATAATAATAATATTAATAATACTTTTTTGGTGATAATAAAATCTAACAGTAGTTTGCCCTACGACATACAGTTTTAAGCTTAGCCGATTATTACATTGTATTATTTTTTTTTCTTGAGTACATCACTGGTTTATCCCCCCTCCTTCGGAGCTGGATTCGCAATTAAGTATTTACTCAGCTCCAGGGGGTGCCATCGCCTCAAACTACCTCGTCAGGAACTATAAAGTTCCCCAAGTAGCCGGGACCCGTTCTTTTAATTATACGCCATGCCTCTAATGAGGGGACCCCAAAGGATCCCCCCATCGAGACTCTGGTCTTGTTGCCACGCCTCAAATGGGGAACCCCAAAGGGATCCCCCACCGGGCCTGTGATGTTACTTTGCCTCTTGTCGAGATCTAAAGTATTATAATTATTATTATTACACAGTATTAACATAAATGGTATATAGGTAATTATATAAAAATAGTATTACAAAAAAATATAACTATGTTATAAAAAGTATTACGTAATATATTTTATTATAAATAACATACTATATTATTTATTAACAAAAGGTGACATTTCATTTTTATAAAATAAAGATGATTATGCTACACTTGACGATTTATATAGCTAAAGAATTTTGTTTTTTTTTTTATTTATAGTTTTACTTTTAATTAATTTAAATTTGAATAAATTTGAATTTATTAAGTAATATTAATATTAGTGATAAAAGGTCTTATATAACACAGCTAGCCAGCCGGCGTCCTTCGCAAGGTTATAAGAAACATTCAAGTTCAATGCCCAGCTGACCCATTACGAAACACTATTAAAACTTATACGCGTCAGGTACGACTACAAGCGTGCGCGCTCATATATACTCGAATAAAAGAATAAATTAATAGGAATGTACGCGTGGTGCTTTTGGAAGATAAATGTCATTTATCACCAATTAAATTGTATACGATATTTTCAATAGCCTTTTGGTTTATATATGACATTTTGATTACACGCGCACCCAAGGTTGTATTATATATGCAGACATACACTGCTTGACATTCGGGTAAAACAAGCACCCAGTTTTTATGATCAATTTGGGAGAAATTGTACACGAATTACTCAGATAAATACCATATAATATAGAACAGTTACCATTTCAACGATTTGGAAAACTGTTTCCAGCATGATATTAGTTATTTTTCAGTTAATGAAATTATTAAAAATAATAATTTTCACCCTTATAAGCTGTACTTATACAAGAACGTTCAAAAGAAGATTCTGATCGACGTGTTAGATGAAGAGCGGGGATCGCGCTTCCGCGAATCGGTTAATTTGATAGTTGAGGGTTGTAGGTTTTGGTAGGTGGTCGTGGTTGGAAGAGGCTATACGAAGGCGATAGTAAGATGTGTAAATGTCTGCCGAAGCATTTGCATCGGTGGCATCCTGACAGAGGCCAGACTGATCACTGTGTTGTGTTATGTTAACAAGTTTAAAGAGTCTAAAAGACGCATCAGAGCTAGGAACGGAGGGATTGGTGTGGTGACTGGGTTCGTCACATGACGGTGGTCAGGAGGTGACAGAGGAAGCATAGAATGGCTTGCCAAGTCTCCAGATCTGTCTCATCTAGATTATTTTTTGGGGTAACTTAAAACGTAATACAAACATTGACAATCTAAAAAGACGTATAATGACGAATCTGTATACTACCAAACATGACAAAACAAGTTATAAACGGATATTAATTAAAGTTAGCGCACTGCCAAGCTGTAGAGGTGAAGCATTTTGAAAATTTCTTTCAAAATTTTTTGTAATAAATAAATTAGAAAAGAAAAAATTTAACTAAATTTTAAAATAAAATATTGTGATAAATTAAATTGTATCAGATGAAACTAGCCATTTACTTTTCAATGGTGTTGTAAATTTATATGTGTATTATTATTATTACTTTTTGTTTTTTTTTTCTTTCCGTAGCGGAGGAAAAAGCTGTGCCAGCCGTCGTCAGGCGCGCACTGACGGCAGTGCGGGGCTCCCACCCGCTAAAAAACCTCCCCTTCTAACATGCAGGGGCCGAATCTAAGCCATATGGTATGTACAGCCCCTGCATAATCACCCAGGCACTCTACTATCCGAATCCGTGTGACCGGAAGGCGTCCCCAGGGGGACGATCGACGCCTGAGGGCTATTTTATAAGTGAAAAACCACAACATTCGCGCCGTCTTCTTCAATTTCACTTATTGAAACCTTTCCGATCTCCGTGGCAGAGTGATATCGTCTCAGTGTTTCACCCGGAAGGTTCGAAGGTAAAATTTTTCATACGCTACAAAATTTTTATTATTTATTCCCACGTACAAACGTTGAGTGTATCTGGTGAATTAATCATAAGCAATATGCAGCTATTTTTAACAGAACAAGAATCGATTATCGACTTCAAATATCGCTACATGAATATACCTGTGAAGGACAATAAACTTAAATAGATTATGAAGATTTATAGAAAAATTCTCGCCTAAATTTTTAATCAAAGTAATAAAAAAAATATATATTTTGTTGTTAACATGTTTCATGAAAAGTTTTTACTGATCAACTACATTGAATAAGTTAAAAAAAGTGCTTTTTGTCTCAAATGAGAATTCTGAAACAATCAAACTTTTTGTTACATCTTTGATATTTCGTGAACTGTTTATCTAATTAAAATACTGTAACAAATTCAGTCATTCTTTTTTATAAATTTCTGTTACAAAACTTGATGTATTTCAGCAGACTTAAAATATTACCGCGCTAAAAATAACTGTAGAACATGATCTGCTCTTGGTTTAAGTCTGACTGCTTATTTAATAATTTAATTAACTGAATGAATTTACATAAAAGCCTTTCTCAAAGTTGAATAAAGTGGCAAAAATTAATTTAAATTCAGCATAGCGGTTTTGTTTTAATTTTAATAAAACATTGGTACATAACATAAGTTATTCTCAAATTATATATATATATATATATATAATGAATAATTTACAACCTATGAATTAATATTCCAAGACAATATGTCATTAAATATAGAATTAAAATGTAAAAGAATTTTTAAGTTAAATTATGTAAAGAATTCTTTCAATTTTAAATGAATAGAAACTGACTTTATTCTGTAGTAAAACAATGTTTAAAGTAAACCCACTAACAAATGTTTTGTATTTTATATCACTCTTTTTTAATCTCATGAAACGTTGACAAAAGGAATTAAAATTCAAGTTGAATATCCAGTAAGTACTTTGATTTCTAACAAATTTAATGTTATTTGCTTTTGTTGTTACTACTTTTTTCCTAAAATTATACTATATTTACAAATTAAATTGAAAAATAACCAAGTAACCAATAACCAAAAATAGCCAGTAAAACTTTTCATTAAAATTTTAATCTTTTTTTATTTTCATTTTCATTTAACTTTTTTTTACTTTTTAGGCCTACTTATATTATTATCTATATAAATAAAAATGTAAATATTTGTTTGTTCAAAATCTTAAATCTCCGAAAGTTCTTCACCGATTGCTTTGAAATTTTGACACAACGTTGCATTAGAATACGCGCGCGTTTTTATGTACCCACTATTTATATACCTAAGATGTCAAACCTGTGTCAGGTAAAAACATGTTTTTTTTTAAAAAAAACAACGCTATCTGTTGGACGTAAAAGCAACACGCTCAATACTAAATATTTTACGATTCCATTTCGGTGTTTCCGATATGTGTATACGCAATAGATTAAAAAAAAACTGTACCGATTTACGCGCGGGGATAAAAGGAAGAAGGGAAAAATGGAAAAAAGAAATAAGGGGAAAACGAGGAAAAGGAAACGGAAAGAGAAACGGATTAAAAAGAAAAGGGGAAAGAGAAAAGGGAATGAGAAATTATGGAAAGAGAAATGGGGAAGGAAAGGGGAAATGTAGAGGAAAAGGGTAAAATGGGGAAAATTAGGGAATATGAAATTCTGTTTCTGAAGTTCCGTAATGTTCCTTTTTTAATGTTTTATCAAACTTTCAATTGTGTTCATTTAATCTGAAACAGCGAAGCATTGCCGGGTCTGGTAGTACGGTAATATATCTTATTTACATGTTATAAGCTGAAAAAATAAGGAAGTTTATTTGTCTAAAAATGTAAATATTTTATTAAAAGTAAAATGAGTTTTATTAAATACATTGCAGTTAAAAACATCTGTTATCTGATGAAAGAATGCAACTGAATTAAGAGTGGAATAATTTCTCAATAAATCGTCATAAAAATGCAATATATAAGAAATCAAATAAATTTTGTTACTTTCTAGATTTTTTTTGGACATTTTCAAGGTAACGGGGGGAACAATATTTTTTGTGGTTATTTTTGTATATGCTATTTTCCGGCTTCTAGAGATTTGACAAAAATGTTTTTAGGATGTGTGGTTTGTATAAATATGTTTAAAATATGGAATTAATAATTTTTTTAAAGGCCTACCATTGTCAATATATGGGACGAAAAGACCTGAAACTTGTTGAAGATCAAGCAAGACAAGGATCCATATTTTAACAAATGTAAACCATAAGTTCTACGTAAATTTTTTGTTGAAGTTCTAGAGACCTAAATAACGTATTCAAAAAAGGCCTCAAAAATTTTGATTCCCGCATTTTCCTTGAGAATGTAAATGTTGCTTTTATTTTTGTTTGAATGTTCTTTATTAAATGTTCTATAAAAAAAACAATCTTTTATTTGGTATATGTTGCATTTTTTACAATCGTTTATTGATAAATTATTATAGATCATGTGCATTCTTTCATTTTCCACGCTACAGTACCTTATAGAATTCTTTAAGATCTGTGTTGTACGTATTCCAATACGGGAGAATTAAAAATCCCGGCTTTACCCGATAAGTACCTCAGCTTCAGGTTGGATTTTTCTTTAACTTCCACTTAGGAGAAATCTATAGCCAGCGGTGCCCCAACCAATCTTAAAATTAACAAATGCAGTAAATCAGAAATATTAAAAAAATAATAATATAGAAAATAAGTGTACTAGTGTCTCATTTGACTCTTGCGAGTCAAATGAGACACTAGTACACGAGTCGCTTCCGCGTATCGGACGGTCTCAGAGCCTGCAGTATTGGTGGTCGCCGGCGTCACACCCATTGTTATTTTGGCAAGGGAGCGCCAGGTGATCTACAGGAGGCGACGGGCAGGCGTAGACCGGGAGACCGTTGCCAACGAGAAACGCGCTCGCACGTTCCTCGTATGGCAAGAGACCTGGGACCACGAGACCAAAGGAAGATGGACCGCAAGGCTTATCCTTCTGGTCAGACCGTGGACGGAGCGGTGGCATACTCCACAAGAGGTGGAATACTACATGACCCAATTTTTAACGGGTCACGGGTACTTCCGCGCTTAGCTCTATGTCATAGGGAAAGCGCCGTCCCCCGGCTGCCTCTATTGCCCCGGTGTACAGGACGACGCTGAGCACATCTTTTTAAAATGTGCTCAGTGGGTGGCAGATTGAGGGACACTAGAGGCGGATCTCGGAGCACTGAGCTTCCACAACGTGGTTGCGTAACCTGAGCAGCTGGAAAAGTGTAGCTCGATTGTCGACTACATTCTCAGGACCAAAAAGGTTGACCTCCATAGTCCTAAAAATTAGGTAGCACCTAATCGGGCTAGTATAGGAGGACTCGGCCGGAAGTAATGTGTTAAACGGTTCCGAATAGAGTCCTGGTAGAAAGGGGGGTGGATTTAGTCGGTAGTCTGCTGATAGTGATTGGATAATATCATCAGCGGGAGCTTGACACTCCGTGCATAAATGCACATCCACTCCCTTCGCAAATAAAAAAGAAAATTATTTTTATTATTTATAATAAAAATAATGTGAGCTTTGTTGAGAAGGTCAAAGATCAGCTACGTGTGTTGAAATTTGTTTAAAAATATTATAATTGAAATTATTATTATAATTAATATAATCATTCACTTGTCTTTTCTGTGTGACATAAAAAACCTTCTTTGCTGATCTGCTGTACAAAATAAAATTATTATTATTATTTTCATTATTAATTTTTCTATGTCTTTATAATATTTTTAATTTTTTTGGATATTTTTTTATAATTATTCCGTAGCTCTACTTTGACGATTTTTTTAACGATCGAAATTGACATCTAGTTTTAAATTCAAGTAAAATATTTTGTAAATGGTTTTTAGCATAATCTTGTTTTCTAATATTCTCAGTTATTTTAGATAATGGTATAATAAAATTAACAACATTGGAAAAGAATTATTTATAAAATAAAAGCTATTTATAAAATTGAATAAAGAAGTTAAAATCTTAATAATATTCATTCATTAACAGAGTTTTATCGTTAACTACTAGTTTTCAGTTAGTTATTATTTAAAATTGTGATTACAGAATGGTTAATAATAATAACAGTAATATTAACATTAATAGATACAATCAATACCAACGCTCTCTATCAATTTAACAATCTAACATTACAAAAGATGAAAGCAAATTATGTGTAATTGAAGTCTCCTCTCTCTCACTCTCTCTCTCTCTCTCTCTCTCTCTCTCTCTCTCTCTTTACTCTTACTATTTATCCCCCCTCTACGACTAAGTAATACGTCGCTAATAATTTCAATTTAACAACTTTAATTTACATGAGTCAAATATGATTAGTTTGCTAAATTAATTTTAAGTATTCCATTAGAATTAATCGTAACTCTTAAGTGTACATATATTTTCCTATAAAAAAAACATACAAATGAGGGTTAAAATAACATAAAAAACCAAAAAAAAGTTAACTATATTTTATCATTATTTTTTATAAAAATGGATAGTAATTAATTGTTTAATATAAGATTGGTTCGTTTATTTATAGAATATATAAATGGAAATTCCAGATACGCAGATTAAGTGCATAGATTGCATGCAATATTATAGTAAATTACCTACCGATTAAATTTCACTATCTCGTACTGCATACCTTAAGGTCATTTTAATATAAATCCAAATCCTTCCCATGATTAATTATAAAATAATTTGCAAAATTGTGTAATATTTGAAATAAACCTTTAATTAATTAAAATGATTATATTGATATGAAACTTGCTGATTTGTGTCTTTTCAACTTAATCTTTTTTCCTTTCTTTTTTTTCAGTTATTACATTAGATTAACTAAATTTGGATGAGATCAACTTAGTTTTTACCTTTTCAGAAGATTTTGCAAAAACATTTTTCTTCTTTATTCATCTTAAGTTCTAGTCATTTTAATTTTATCGGCCTAACTAATTCTTTATACTCTTCTAACTCCCGTAATTAAGACATCTACTTTTTTTTTCTGATTTCCTATCCTTAATATTTCCTTATCCTTATCCTTTTTTTCTTCCCTTTTTCCTATTCCTTATTCTTAATATTTCCCTACCATAAAGCGCTACACAATTATTTTTAATATCTTTCTAATTCTTAGATATTTCTTCTATTTTGCTTTTGATATTTAAATTATTTCATCCATCTTTCTACTAGTTAAATGCTACCCTATTCTGGTATGTTTCCTTATCTTAATATTTAATCACTTAATAGCCTTATTTTATCAGTTGTCTTTAGGTTGTTAGATTTTCAAACAGTGTTTTTTTTCTAGTAATAAATCCAAGACATTCAGAATTTATACTATTTAATTTTTGGTTTCTCCTCAAAAAAAAAAAAAATTCATCGGCAAATTTTGATAATTTTAGTTTTTCGTTAAGAATAGTTATTTCCTCTCAAATTTATCCTTCACTTTCTGAATGTTTCTTTTTCTTTATTCACTTTTTAAGTAATGAGGCTATTTTATACTTATATTTCATTACTTTGTAGATCAGTGTTTGCCTTTCTTCAAATTCTATTATTTTCTTTTGTAACTTGATTCTTGTAGAAATGTTATTTAAGTCACTTTTCCCTAAATTTCTGTCCAGTTTTCATTAATAAAATAAACACCCGCGTACCACGCGCTCACAAGTTTAAAAAATTGAAAAAATAAAATAAAAATTATGCCTTTTTTGTATTTTATTAAAAAAAAATCACCATAGAAAGCTGAACGTATAACAATATTTGTTATTTGCCTAATATCAGTAAATCAGTCTTTATTATAACTATTTAATTAAAAGCATGGAAATTATAATTAATTTACCTTAGTTATTATAATAAATACTCGATTTTCCGTCATTCGTAGAATTGCGATTATCTTCGCAATCGTTAAACCACAAATAATCGTCCTCATTTCTACAGAGAACTTCGAAATACAAAATTTTTTGAACGACTCAAATTTTTCGATATTCCTTACCAAGGCTCAATAATCCAATCACAAACCTGAATCAGAAATGGTTTCTTAATTTTATCAGACGATGTAGCCATCGCTGTGTTATTGTCGTTTTTTTTTTAGTAGAAAAACTATGTCGGCAAAGAAATCGGCGTACCCAGTCAAAACTAGCTTTCAATTCATCCTCTTCCTCTATTTAATTCATCGGTGATTTTCAGGGCTTTTGGGTGACATATTTCTGTAGAAATCGCATATTGAAACCGATGTACATTCTGTATTTGCTCTCCAAGTTTTTTTTTTCTATTTCCGGATATTTCGCCGAAGTGCTCACTTGTTATTATTAGTTGTTTTTGAGAAGTGTGTTTTCCTTTCTTTTCTCATTCACGAATGCAGGACTCTGCTGTATCAAATTTTCTGCCTGTAGCATGTTTCCCATGTTCCTTTCGGAAGCAATTACACTTCCCAAAATAACTTTTATGTAATAGAGAATGAATATTTTTTTCATTCATTCTGTATTTCTATTGTACACAAAAATTACGTACCGAAAGGTCGTTGCTTTACTGAAAATTATTCATAAAATGACTACACAACGATCGAACAAATGTTTTTGTATAAAATAAGAATAGCCGATATTTGAAAAAAAAAATTAAAAGACAGCTTTCGATAAATCTGCCGCCATGTTTTAGAAAAAAGTTTAATTTTTTAATATCGATAATTACTCATAGCCAAGTTTTTTTATTTTGTCTAAATTACTGGATGTAATTTTTTATTTCACTGGATATAGCTCCGTAGTCAAAAGAAAGCAGTTTGTATTTCCATTCTGCAAGGATTGATTAATGTATTAACCAATCATTATTAGATTACAGATCAGATGATTCATTATTTATTATGATTTTATTTTATTATTATTTATCATCAGATTATTAGATTGCATTATAATCAGTGAGAAACTTTAAAATCCTTGTAGGACGCACAGGCTATTTTTGCAGCCGTCATTCCGGAAAAATGGTACGCATCGTGCACGAATGTATACAGTATATTAATAATTTTAAAAAATCATTCTTTATTATAAATTGCCTTTTCCAAATCTACTAGTGCCATCCACATATGTTGTTTTATTTTTCATAAGAGATTAGTAAGAGAGGAAAAATGGTCTTCCTTTAAATGACTTTTAGATGGATTAAGATGTAATAATTTATTAATTGACGCTACCCAATGTGGAAAATTAATAAACAATGGACAAATTTATAATTCCTTGTCTCTTGAAGTAGGGTTTTCTTAACAAAATATTAAAAACTGTAAATATAACAAGAAAATAAATTAAAAAAATAATTTACGTTTAATTTTTACGGATGAATTAAGATCTTTAATATTTTTGTTCTTGTATTTCGCTATTTTTCATATTCTTCTTTATGCAAACACAGTTTCAGTTCTTTATCTATAGAAGACGATTTATTACATCAATCATAAGTTTTGTATCACAGCAGGAGTTTTTCCAATCATATACGCATCCACTAACGTCGATTTTTTTTTAACCTACCTTACAAATCAAAATATCTTATACTAACTCTTTAAAATATATATATATATATATATATATATATATATATATATATATATTTCATTTAAGGAGGATTTCTAGATTATATCATACGTTTATTAATTATCTAAGTAACAATTTAGAAGAAATATTTTTAATTACATTGTTGTAATAAAAGAAAAGAGTGAAAATTCGTCATTCATCATTTCATACACAAAAACGAAAATAGTCACAAAGAGTTTACATACAAATTTATCTTACACCAATAGTATATCGTATATTGAAGTAGTTTTATCATGTTGTAGCTGTAAGTGGTTTCTAGAATCGAAAAAAAGACAACCTGTTCCAGATTGGATAATTTATTTATTTAGCGTATGGCATCAAGACACAATACCAATTAAATATTAATATAAGATATTAATTCTGGAGTCGCCATCAGAAAAGCTTCAGGGATCCCTTCATAAGCTGTCCTAGGGCAAACTCTGTAATGTGTTTAACAGTTTAATTTTCTCCACTCTCGCATAGGGGCGTCGGTATTTTGCCCCATTTATACAGGAAATAGGCGCACCTACCATGCCCAGTTCGTATTCTGTTTAGCGTTAACCATATTTTACGTAGCAAGTCAAAAACCGGCGGCTTTTGAGGAATACATGGGATTTGGTTATTCTGCTTTGTGGTTCGTTCTTGACGTCAGGCGTCAGTTAGGTTAAATCCTTCCTCTGTGGCAGCAATTGCTGTTTTGATACCTGACTTTCTAGAGCGAAAGCGACCTTGATTGACCATTGGGGTGTAAAGCTAGATCGCCTCCACGTGGTGCACCCTGGGTAACGCTAAATGAGCTAGCGGTCAGACAACCCAAAAATATAGGTTCTCCTGACCACGCAGATACAAGCCTACAGTATTACGAATTGCAGGCCATGTCGCTAGATGGGATGATTAATTTTTAAATTAGAGAAACAATTTTTTCAGGTGGAAAAGATAACAAAACAAACAAAAAATTTCAGTTGTAAAATTTTTTTTTTTTTAAATAAGTTTATTCAATTGATTAATTGTATTATAAATACGGTATGCACTACTTTAATTCCCATATTTTTGTTATTTTATAATAATACAGCTAGAGCAGAAATTCTTACAGAACAACAGTAAATGAAAAGTTTCGTTGTACTGTTCTGTACTTACTTTATAAATAAGTTTATAGACCATTTATTTGTTAGAAAAATGTAGTATAATCATAAAACTTATATAGATTTTTCGTTAATTTCTGAGATATTCTAAACTAAGGACAGATCCAAAGTGAGGACTTTTTCTATGTCATTCTGAATATTATTCGGTAGTTTCAATATATTATATACATATTTTATTATATATATGAAAATACATTTCAGTGTGAGAAATAAATTGTATTCCATGACGTAAAAATAACATTGAAATGATGTAATTTCTGTTTCTCCTTTTTTTATGTTTAAAAAATCAATCAAGTATTATGAAGAGTAATGTATTAATGACTTCATTAATAAATTATTCTGTACGAATGGTTCGTAAAAGTGATTATATTGCCTGTTTCAGCAATGAAGAACATTAATGAACTTCTGTCATATTAATGTGAACAAAAATAATCCTTGATTTTCAACTGCATTATAAATAATATTCTTTCAGACATTCTAAAAATTTTTTATTTGTTTTTTTTTTTTGAATTATTTTTTCATCAAACTTATGACATTTAATTTTGTGATTTTATAATTAATCATTTTTACATTTCCCACTGTTAGAATAGATAGTGTGAAATAAAAGAATAATACTTTCATCTAAATAAGACACTAAGTTTTTAATCTTTCTACATAACCTTTGAGTCAAAAATAAGAAAAAGTTAACTTTTGTAATGTTAAAGTAAAACTTTTGTGATATATAAGTTTGCACATTTGTGTGTATTAGTCTTTCACACAAATAAGACTGACTTATAAAATTATAAGATTGACTTTATAAAAATTTAAATAAAAAGTATGATAGTCGATAATTATAATCATTGAGGAGGAGATATGACTCCAAATGTATTGGATTACGTGAAAGCTTTTGTCCAAGAGATTTTTCCATCTGATACATCTTATATATATATATATACATATATATATATATAAATATATTAATGAGTTTTTGGTAAAGAAAAATATTCTTATAGTTTTTCAACCACCTTATTCAACTGATATGAGTCCTGCGACTTTTTCATGTTCCTGACTAAAACACCTCAAAGGACACCATTCTGGAACAGTAGAAAACAAAAAAATGTAACCGACCATCTGAAGGATATTCCGGTTTCTGAGTTCCAACTCTGCTATAAAGAGTGGGAAAACCATTTGAAGCATTGCATGGCTTCCCAAGGAAACTATTTCAAAGGTGAAAGAGTCTATATATAATTGAACTATAAATAAAGCGTTTTTCTGAATCAGTCTCATTACTTTATTTACAGACCTCATATATAAAAAAATCAGTATTCATATACCTCTCCTGTAATTCCTTAATTACTGTTATTAGTTTATATTTTGTGGTGGATTGAATGATGTTATATTTGATACTGAAGCTTTCTTAATGAAAAAGGACAGAGTAGGTAAATAATATTAACACACTAGTTGTCATGTGTGCTGTATGTGGCTCACATTAAACTGTCTGTCAACTACACATATGATTCGCATGCATATCCTTACAAGAAGGCATCATGAAACTCATATGGCTTGCAACAGAACTCTTTCTGTATTGGAAAGTGTAGTCACAGCCTCACAGTTGCTGTACGAACCTTAGCTTTCCAGAAATTTCATGCTGGCAGCAGTGATAATATGATGAAACCAGCTGTTTACATATGCATGAAAAAATGAATGTAGTTATGTTTACACTCTATTTTAACGTAAATAAACATTGTTATCTAATATAATAAACATTAAAATTATTGAACTGAAGTTTTTAAAATCTTGTTTGAATTTTGTTTAAATGATAGATCAAACGTCATGTCACTAACAAGTAGCAAATTACTATAACTGGTAAAACCTAGCACGGTTAAGGTAATAAACCTCACTAAGGTAAATGCAGGTGATTCCAAATTGCACAACAATCTCTCAGAGATGATTCTATTGCCAAAAATAAGAAAAAACATTCACATAAGCATAAATTGAAAACAGTTCAGTAGTTTTGGCTCACGAAACATTTAGTCCTGCTTTCTGCTCACTGTGAAATTAACCACACTAAAATTCTTGGGTACAAATTGAGGGGTAAATTTGTTGCTTCCTTATGATTTTTTATCTAAGAAATTAAATAAAAGTTGTCCAAACCTCTATCTCACTTAAATTTTTAAAAACTGTCAAAACATGTAAACATTTTGTTGGAAAATACACTTTTTTAGTTTGGAATAAAATAACTTTGTTACACAAAAATTTCTAGTTAATGTTGTGAAGTTTAATTTCAATTAAATATTTTCAACAATGCACTGTACAATGGTAACAATGAAGGAGATAATGAATCTAATCTAACTGCAGTTAATAACTTAGGTATGCGATATTTTATAGAAACCTGCCAGTGAAAATCCAGTTATTTTTCACTGTGTGTGTGTTTCAATCTATCGATTTAAGTTTTTTTAAATTATTTTCCTCTAAATAAGTCACTATTTGTACAGCTCTCACATCTACACAATAAGAATTTTATTAAATTTTACTTCTCCGAACTAAAAGTAGTGTATCAAGAATTATCATCCTGTAAAGCCACTGATTTGTAAGATTATATCCATATCTTTGAAAGAACCTTATCTTGATCTGCTTAACCATATAGCAAAACTTTGAATGCAAAAACTTTATTTTAGACCAAAAATAGCATCAAATATGCAGCAAATGTCCAAATATTTTCAAAAATAAAAGAGTGGCTTCTCCAAAACGCTATGAGTACATTGGATGAAGTTGATTTGTGTGACAATTTTTGCATTGTTTGTTTGACACACATTCTAGCAGACTACATATAAATTAGTTCTTATTATACCTTTATTGTTGTGGCTCAGCTGGTCCCATACACGTTATAAACACTTGATTTTGGTAAACACACAGAATCTAAACAATAAACAAATGAAGTATTTCACAACCTCATCCATACATCATTAACAACTCGTTTAGACTTCTCAGTCTAAAACCATGTAGTGTGTCATGTAAAACTGCAATAGGTTTATTATATATTATGTACCATGCTTTCAAATAATTCTTCAGAAGTCGGTAAAATGAACAAAGGAAGGATCTTATCCATTCCCTTTGTAAAAAAACATAATCGTCTGATCATTCAGTTCTGAGATAACAACCATTCAGTCACAAAACGATAAAAAGTATTTTTTTTAAAAATGGCCCTCTCTCTTTCTCTTTTAATGATTATCCTCCGAAACCGTCGTAAGATATTACTTCAGAGGATGAATGAGGAAGATGTGTATGAATGTAAAAGAAGTGTAGTCTTGTACAGTCTCAGGTCGACCATTCCTGAGGTGTATGGTTAATTGAAACCCAACCACCAAAGAACACTGGTATCCACGATCTAGTATTCAAATCTGTATAAAAGTAACCGCCTTTATCAGGATTTGAACCTTAGAACTCTTGACTATGAGATCAGCTGATTTGTGATGACAAGTTCACTACTAGGCCAACCCGGTGGGTTTAAAAAGGCCCATTCACCCCAAACTTTTCTGCAGTATTAAACTTGTTAAATTGTTCATTCCAATACCCTCTTTTCAGTTCATGTTAAAAAATATGATAATCGTCTATCTTTAATGACTGTATAATATGCCTCAGTCTTGTCAAGACCGAGAATATTACTTTATAGGCAATCACATTATCAAGAAGTAATGTCTACAATACAAGTTTCAATAATTTTACCCCTATTAGAAAAAACTCAACACTTCAATGTTTATTGATTTGAAAATACGCTCCTTTAGTTTTTTTTCTGAAATATTCTATAAACAATTTCACAAGGGGGATTTGATTATCCCATGGAATAAAAAACTAGTAATTTCCTTTTTTTTCTTTGTGACAAGACTTTTACATTCACTTCTGAGAGTCCTTTATTTATTTCTTTTTCCTGTTTAGCCTTCGGTAATTAGCTTTCAGATAATACTTCAGAGGATGAATGAGGATGATACATATGAGTGTAAATGGAGTGTAGTCTTTTACAGTCTCAGTTCGACCATCCTGAAATGTGTGGTTAATTGAAACCCAACTACCAAAGAACACCGGTATCCACGATCTAGTATTGAATTCTGTGTAAAAATAACTGACTTTACTAGGACTTGAACGCTCTTAATCTCGACTTCCAAATCAACCGATTTGGGCACTTCTGAGAGTCCTAAACTGATCTAATCCTACAATTATTTAAAAGGATAATTTAAATGTATACGTTCTTACTCAGGCTGTTTATCCTCAAACGTAGGTAATTCAGATTAAACCATGGTATATGATAACAATGATCGATAATAATAATCTATCCTAATCACTTATATGGATAGATACTTAACTAAATCATGGGTATACAACATAGCTCTCCATCAAACCACTGCCAATTCAATTCTATAAACAACCCTTGCTGTGAGTATGTAAAGGACGGCAATCAATCTTATAGAGATTCTTATTAAATTTAATGAGCTGTAACTTCACTTACCTTCACTTACAAATCACTTCAATGACCTTCACTTACAATTCACTCTCAATTTTTTGTTTAAATTAGTTACCTAACATTCACATGGCAATATTAATATTAGTTTCATCGGAATGAGCGCTAATTATTGATACAAAACAACATAGATTATAAAACTGCCCGATCTTTAATTTCATAATCATGAGGCATGAAAAATTCGGTTACTCATTCATCACCAAATTTCCCTATCGCTTATCTGTTGAGATAGTTTACTACTGATCAAACTCCATTTCATTTAGTGTTACCTTTTATTGATATGTTCAAAATTTTCTTCCATCGTTAATGCATAGCAGTATGATCTCCAAGCAGAGAAATATTTTATATAAGATAAAGTTTAAGGTAAATAAATATAAAATAAAAAGGTATTTTAATGAAAATAGACATTTTATTTAGTGAACTTATATATTAAGATTTGTGGTTTTATCTGACGGTAAACAAAAAATTGTATTTTCTAAATAAATATTTAACATAATATTTTAATAAACATCTTAATTTTTTCTTAAATCTTAATCTTAATCTTAATTTTTAAAATTTAAGATAATTTGTGAAGTAAATGAGAAGATTATAATTAAAACACACACATTGAATATTAATTGTAATACACACAGTTAATGTGTATTACACAGTGAATTAATTTAATTTAAATCTTTAAAAAAAAAAATTCTTTTATTTCTAGGTTATTTCGGTATTAATTATTATTTACTCCTCTCTTTTTTTAAACTGATGGCTTTTTTTCTTGGGGTGCAACTGGTAAATGATTTCCAGTTGCACGATATCCATCCCGATCAGCAATATATGATTGGAATATTGGAGTACCATCAGGAGCTGTATATGAAAAATATCCTCGTTTTACTAATACATAATTTTCATCATCTAAATTACGTTCTAATGCTCCTTGTTCTACAAATGTTTGGCCATCTCCTGTCACGTAACTGTAACAAATAAATTTAAAAAATTTAATAAAACTTTTACATTATTAGCGTCTTCTTAAACTTTTTTTATTTTTTTAAATGGAGATCTATTTTAATTAAACAAATTAAGAAAAGAATTTTTGCTATACTTTTTATAAAATCAAATTTTAGCCACACCTATTAATAATAATAATATCTTTGTTGAGGAGTCGCTTGGAGTACTCGACAGTGGTGTGGAATAGTACACGAGTTTTTGCCTCTGATCTGGTTGAGGGTGTTCAGAATAGATTCTTGAACTGGATGCGTTTTAAGTTTAGAGATTGTTTTGTTGGCGCTATAGAGGCGCTATAACAGAGAGGATATGTTGAGACGATTAGACCTTTCCAGGTTATCTGATAGAAGAACGTACTTTGACTTGGTTTTCTTTTATAAAGCTCTGTACAATAAACTTCCGACGCGTTACCATGTTGTCTTACGAAACCAGGCCAGGTCAGTGAAGTCTTTTAGGCAATTTGTGACGCCGGTTGGTTCCACCGTGTCTCCGATTGAGCGGTGTACCAGTGTTGCAGTGAAGTTCCAGGATAAGCTAAACTTTTGGGAAGATTAGACGACCTTCATTAAAAATTTGAGAGGGTTACATGGCGATGGAGTATTGTCCTTGGTGTAATGCTCACTTTCATGATTTTAAAATTATTGTTGTTTTTTTTAAGGATTATTGCTTATAACTTGTTTTATTTGGAATGTATTAGTAATATGAGTTTTTGATTTTGTATGTTTTCATTTATGTGTTTTTATTATCACTCCATAGCTACCGTATTTAAAGTTCTAATTATTATTTTTTTTGTATTTGATTATATAATTGTTATTATTATTATTGTATTTTGAATATTGTGTTTTTAATTTATATGTGGGTTGTTGACTTGTGGCTATTCTTATGCGATTTTATGTAATATTGTGCAACATACAAAGATTTTGTGTAACTGTTCTGTTGCACAAACAAAACAAATAAATTAAAAAATAAACAAATTATTATTATTATTATAACTTATAATAAGGCTAGACCAGTCATTACCAACAACTGATAAAAAACCAAACCAAACCTGGGAGATGCAATGGGGTGGTCTTATAATATTTCTGAAAACAGTCTCGTCCGATTTTCAAAATTCAAACGGAATATTTCTTAGGAGTTGAAAGCTAATTTTTTTCTTGCATCAGGTACACTCTCGATCTAACAGATCACTGTTATTCGGAAATGTTGTATCTTCGCATCCAATCTTCCGTTTTTCTAAATTCAAACGGGGTATTTGCTAGTATAATACAAAATAACCATGGAACCAAACCAGAATAAAAATTAACTATTACTTAGAAATAGGCCTTATTATTACACGACTGCCCAAAAAAAAGTTTAATATATTTAGGGTGTATGTGTAAGTTTGTTCTACCGTAGCAGTTCAATGGCTGAACCGATTTAGATGTATGATCCCTCGTTAGAATTCTTACGTTACCGAGAGTGTAATAGGCTATATATGTCTAATTAAATTTAAAAAATTTGAAAAAGGTTTTACTATATACAAAGTTATCATCACCCGTAGGCTCTTTAATTATCCTATATTAAAGAGCAATGCTGTTTTGACAGTCGTGTTTTGTAATATTTATCTCTTGTTATAAGTGCTAAATAAATCAAGTCCGTTCAGAATTAAACAACTGTACTTCTCGCTATTGTGATTTTAATGTAATATCTGAGTTTATTTAAACTGGTTTACTGTCTCTGAGGTATTAGTTATTAAATCGATTTTTTTTTTGATTTTTATTTTCCTAAGTAGAAAAATGAGGAATTGTTTGAGTTATATTTTTATATCCAAAATTTTATGCATTAAACTATACTTTATATACCTTTTTATACGTTTTATTTTTTATGGTATAGAAGTAGAATACACCTGAAAATAACAAAGGATTAAACAAATACCAGGGTAATTTTATTTGGTTAGGATTTTTAATTATTATAACATAAAGTCAGGTTGCCAGTTTCATAAAAAAATATTTTTAAAAATCGGCAATAGTTGTTCCTAAACTTTCCATAAAAATAATCCGAGATATGATTCTTGATTTACTTTTTCACTCCATTCTTTTGAGGCCTCTACCCTAATTTTTAATAGCAAAATTCACCTTGCTTAAAAGTCACCAGGCCATATTTGACGATTTTTGGTCCAACCAGTCTCGAGTTAATAACCCTAATAGATGGTTATCACATACACACGCGTGCGCTCACTCATACGTACACACAGAGAGAGAGAGAGAGAGAGAGAAGAACGAACAGAATTTACCATCCGCTCTTTTTGCTTTTCTCGATGTTATATGGTTCTTTGATTCTTAAAAATAAAAAAAAAAGGAAAAATTATTTTTGACATGATTACTACTCTTTCACCTTCTAATATGAGTTAAATTAATAGCTGCCGGTAAAGTAAAAATATTTACACTCTTAATATCTACAGGGTTTTAATTACTTTTTTTTTTCATTAAAAATAAAACGATTCAATATCTTTAAATTTTAAAACATTTTTAAAGATTGTAAAACTAACATTTTTTTTTTTTTTTTGTAGCTGAAGTTATAGTATAAATTTAAAATACTTAAATTTTAAAGAAATTATATAGAAAGGGAGGTGATTTTTTTTCTTGGCGAAAAGGAAGTAAAAATATTTATTATCGGATAAAAAAATAAATTTGTACAAATAAAAGTTTATTTTCATAATTTTTAAAATTAAAATATGAAATTTTTATATTAATAATGTATGTTGTAATATAATTAATAATTTTATTTAAAAGATTTTTGGTTAATTTAATTTAGCTACAGTTTAATCAATACCGCTTACAAACAAAAAAAAATTATATAATTTATCTCACGTCAGTCTAAGCGTCCCATATTCTTTAACCAATACCCTGTAAGTTATTGCATTAATTCACGTGACATAAAACATGTGATAAAAGTACGGAATAGTATAATTTTATATCTGTTATAATGCCACACTATCAACAGAGAATGTTGGATCGTGCTTCTCTGTTTTGTTCGTCAAACAGGTTTAATGTACTATCAAATATCGATTGATTTAAATAATTAATTATTTAGTTAATGTATTCCAGTATCTCGATATATCTGTAATTAAACTGTTCATGTCATCGCTTAACCGCAATTTCATATTAGATTATCGTATCAAAATAATCATCAACATTACCTGTATTACAGTATATTTATACAATATAAATTATATGTTTTACATTTTTAATTTTTTATCAATTTTTATAATAGAATAAGATCATTTTTAACAACAAATCATTGTAAAAACGGGCTTAGTGTGACATAATAAGATTTTTAAATTGTTATTTATGACTAAACTGTATAGTCATAAATAACAGTACATAAATGTACAGTAGTTTATGAGTTTATGACTCAGGCAGTATATTAAACTTTTCGAATCTGTAAGTCTAACCAACCGGCTTGGTATAGTGGCAAACGCGTCTTCCCAAATCAGGTGGTTTGGAAGTTGACCCTTCTAAGGTTCAAATCCTAGTAAATTCAGTTATTTTTACACGGATTTGAATATTAGATCGTCGATATAGGTGTTCTTTGGTGGTTGGGTTTTCAATTAACCACACATATCAGGAATGGTTGAACTGAGACTGTACAAGACTACACTTCATTTTCACTCATACATATCATCCTCATTCATCCTCTGAAGTGAAAGGTAATTACCGAAGGCTAAACAGGAAAAAGAAAGGATCTCTGTGTTAATATTTTGGCGGGTTCAGCAGTGGCCGCATGGACCAGAAGAATTATCCCGGACCTAGATGCTTGTCTAGATCGCTCTCATGCCGAATTAGATTATCACACAACGCAACTCATGTCGGGACATGGTGCGTTTGAACAATACCTGCATAGTTTTGGCAGGAGTCACCCATCTGCTGTTATTGCGATGCGGTTGACGATGCCGAACACACTATTTTCGTGTGCAGACGATGGGAGGAACATCGTATAAATGCAAAACTGATGCATACCCGACCGGAGCAGCTCTCGGAGTGTGGTTTTGGCTATGTCCGGAAACTGGCATAATTTTGCAATATTTGCAAGAGTAGTCCTCAGAATAAAAGAAGATGATGCAAGACGACTGGGATACTGAGGGTTTTAGTTAAGGCAGGGCTGGGCGGACAGCCCCGTTCCTGAGGGCTCAGATGCCCTCAGGTACGGGGCTGTGGGTTCCCATGATGGAAAGGGGACTCCTGGGGTCCGTTAGGTGTAAATTAATGAAAATACCGAGACCCGGCCGGCGGTGTGGGTTCCCGGATACGCTTCGGCTCCTGCGCCGTCGGTTTGAGGCTGGCAAAAGGAAAGACCGAGACACGGTCTCCGGCGGGGGGACTGGAAACGACATAGCCGGGCCTGGTTTCTTCCGTCGGAGATTAGAGGCAGGCAATTAAAAGATTCGGAAAGGACACGTCTCCGAGCCGAGTATACTTAATTGGATGTCCGGCTCGGAGATGTAGGGAAAAAATGTTTTAATATTATGAAATTTGGTGCGGTAACTTACGTATTAGAGATATAAAGTAACATAAAATACAAACAATTCAACTTAACTAAAAAAATTTAATTTGGTGTTTTTTAAACCAAAATATTGATACTATTATTTTTTTAATAAGGGTATAAAAGGCTTAATTAATTAAAAATTACGAAATATTGAATTTTGAAGTGGTGAATTTATTAAATTTTACTTCCTTCTGGGTTTTATCTTATAAGAAATAACACCATCAGAAAAACTGCTCATAAAAAGATTCATCCCTCTTTATCATTAAATATTTGATTTTATTTTTTAAGTTTTTACTGTTTCAATCGAACGATTTGTAATGTTTTTGTTTTATTTTTAATCTTTTTAATTGTTTTTTTTTTTTTTAATATATTGTTTTTTTCTCTAACTGTTATCAGAATATGGAAAATTTCAGTACTTATCATTGGTTTTAAGACTAATTTATCTTATAGGTAAAAATAGTAAGATCTTATAATATTTTATACATTTTATTTATTGTAATCTATTGAATTTTTTTTCTAAAATAAATAACCAAAGCTACCTGGAGAGACATTTCTCTCAAGTAAGGTACAATCAGAACCTGCCGGTATTCTTTGATAACGAGTCGGGTGTTCCTCAAAGTTCAGTTCTAGGACCAGTTCATATGGCGGATCATCCAACTCCTGAGGACGTTTCGATTGTTTCGTTAGTGGATGGCACGGCATTGGTTGCGGATGCCGACCCTATCCCAGCTTCTAATAAGCTGCAGACTGTATTGAATATAATTAGTCAACGGCTTTTTAAATAGAAGATTAAAGTAAATCCGGCAAAGTCCACTCACATTATTTTTACGATGAGGAGGGATGACTGCTCTCGAGTTCAACTGAATGGTGTTTTCATTCGGATTCTAACAGTGTGCGATACCTGGGTCTGCATTTGGATCGCCGTCTGACGTGGAGGATTCACATCACAGAGAAATGGAGACAGCCTAACGTTAAGTTTAAGAAGATGTCCTAGTTGCTAGGCAGGAATCGCATCATTATCCAACAAACAGTTGTATAAGACAATCCTGAAACCTATTTGGACCTATGGGATCAGCTATAAGGTACTGCAAGCAAAAGTAACATTGACATCGTTCAGTGATTTCAGAATAAGTTATTGAGAATTAAAACAGAGGCGCTGTGGTTTACAAGAAACACTGAGATGCATGGTTATTTCGGAGTGCCGAACGTTCGAAAGGACATACAAGGATTCAGTACTACATACAAAATGAGACTGAACAGTCATGTGAGCTGACTCATAGTTAACCCTTCGATATTAACGAGGAAGTTCGGCGCCTAAAGTGGTTGCACGTATTGTATTTGTGAGATTATTCGAGATTTGGGTGAATCCACTATATTGGGGCATTATGCTTTGTCAAAATTTCTCGTTTTGTTCCACCGTTTAGTTTTGTTATCATCGTTTTTTTTTTCATTTTAATCATTTATTTTTATTTTTCCCCTTTCTGATATTTTTTCTTTTGGTTAGTTTTTTGTGATTCTTTGTGTAAGTGTAATTTCTTGCTGTTTCCTTTTTATGTTATGGACTTATCAAATTTACATGTCTTTATGGACAAAAAAAAATTAAATAAAGCGTTATTAGGATCAGAATAAATGTTATGCTTTTAGGTAATAATAATAAAAAAAAATTGTTTAAATTGCCGATCTTCGTGGCAGAGTGGTAGCGTCACGGCCTTTCATCTGCAGGTTCCACAGTTCGAATTTTAATCAGGCATGGAATTTTTCCTACGCTAAAAATTTTCATCTTAATATTCCTACGCACAGGTTTCTTTGTAATCTTTTGTCGTGAATTAATTCATCAGTAAAAAAAAAAAAAAATATTCATACTTTAATTTTTTTGTTTCTAAATATTTTTTATAATAATTTAACGCATAATATCTCGGTAAAGGTTTATATTTATCCAATTTTCATAGATTTTTACTTTTCGAGATAAAATTATTATAAAATTTTTTAACCAAATTTAATAAATGAAGTGGTTTTTAATTCGATACGTATACCACAAACCGAATGAAGAATGCTGATATTTACAGATTAAACGATTCAGCCTGATAACGATGCAAATAGAATATTACTTTTAAATAAAAGTTATTTTACTTTTTTAATATTTTATCAAAGGTTTGTACTGCTGATATGATATTTTTTCATTAATAACTAAATATTTTCAAGCACATAAAATATTTATCGAGATAACACTACGCTGACTTCACTCCGTTAATTATAAAAATGCATTTTTTTATTTATTATATTTTTACATGTTATGCATTTTATAGTTTTAAAAAATATTTTTGAATTTTTGATCTATCACTAAATAGTTTTTATATAATTACAATTTCAATAATGCACTATGTAATAAAAATCGGCGATTCTAAATATAGAATAAATATATTATTTGGGAATATCTTTCCCGAAATTTAGAAAAAAAAATGTCTATATTAAAATACTCTCTTAGGAATTCACTAAAGCTAATGGTATTATTATTATTATTACTAAATTTTTTTGTCATATGTTAGTGATGTTTTTCGAAGCCGAAGGTTCTGAGGTTCAAATCCTTTTTTATTTTTTTGGTTTGTTTTACCTCCGGGTCCGCAGTCAAGCAATTCATTCCACAGAGGAGATGAATGTTTTGTAGCGTGTGTAAAAAATGCCATGCCTGACCGGGATTCGAATCCAGGACCTCCGGGTGAAAGGCCGAGACGCTACCATTCGCGCCACGGAGGCTCTGAGGTTCAAATCCTAGTAAAGGTTAGTCACTTTTATGCGGATTTGAATACTAAACAGTGGATACCGGGATACTTTGGTGGTTGGGGTTCAATTAATCATATATATCATGAATGATTAGCCTGAGTCTGTACAAGACTACACCTCATTTACATATCATCCTCATCACATTGATCCAGGGGGGGGGGGGGTGCTCATTGTTCACTAGTTGAACAGATTGCAACGTTCGCATTCGTAATAATAATAAATGTCTTAATAAAAATGTATGCATGCAGTAATTCCCTACCTTGCGCATTGTTAACTATTTTTAATGTTACACAGAATGTACTGAAATCTGTAGATCTGGAAAGGCACACAGCCATTTATTACCAAGTGCACATGCTTTCACCAATACTATTAACAATTTCAACGGACCTGTATATATTTTTTATTTTTTTAGTTTTTTTTTTTAGCTCACAATGAGGACTTTTACTGCAGTTATGAAAAAGTCCAAAATCCAAATATGTTTGTATTTTGGGCTTTTTTGGGCACTTTTGGTCTAATCGATTGAAATCAAAAGGGGAGGTGCACAACTAGATGTTACAACAGTCACAAATCCAAAATTTCAACATCCTACGGCTAATTGTTTTTGAGTTATGCGAGATACGTACATACATATGTACAGACGTCATGCCGAAACTAGTCAAATTGGATTCAAGAATGGTCAAAATGGATATTTCCGTTGAAATCTGAAAACGGAAATGTTTCGCGATGATAATACTTCCTTTACGGAAGTAAAAATAAGAATTGTGAAATAATGTAATTTAAAAAAAAAAAAAGTACAGTAAAAGTTACAAAATATTAATTTTCCAAATCTTATTTAAATTTTGATCTTTTATTGTCTCTACTGAATAAAATTAAAGTAGTAATAGTTTAATTTTAATCTGAAGTATTAAAACAATTAAAATTTAAAAAAATGAATGAAAAGTATTCTTTTTTTAGTGCAATTTGATCAAGATTTTCCTTTTTTTTCTTTTAAGTTTTCTAGATTTAAGTTCAATGGAAATATAAATTTAAAAAATCCCTTTCGGCACGCTGGAAGACGGAGATAGATTTCACCGGTGCTAACTAGGGGATAAAAAAGATTTCTACCTTGAAGTTAAGAAAATTTCAAATTTACTCAATACGACAATGGTTGCATGTGAAAAAAGTTTCACTTATTTAGCATTCGCAAGCCCCATCTTCTTACAATTCCAGCAAAACATTGGTTTTCCCTTGCCGTAAGAGTTGGTCATATCAAAAATTATTTCAGACAAAAGTTTTAGGTAATGTTTAGAGGACTAACGACCACTTCAAACTGATTCGATACTGTGCCTATTAAGGTAGGTATAATTTTTTTTGTCTTCTAAACCCCATTTTTTCCAATTCCCGGGCCAATAGTTGGTGATATCAAAAGACTTTACCTAGATTGTTTTAGACCCTTATCCAAAGAATAATAGAAACTTCAACCGAATTCGATATTTTACTTAATAAGAAAGTTATAGCGATATTTTGTTTTTTCGAAAAGTCTGCCGTAGTCCGATTTTGCCCAGTAACAACTCTACCGATACCTATTGGGTCGTTATATTTTATATATCAATTTGAAAGTGATTGGGGCCGCAAAATTACGGCAGTTATAGTGTCCACAAGAAAGTGAAATATATATATTCGTATATATAAACTTTTGAACTGACCGTGTTTTTGGGTCTGGGGGATGTGAAACACGAAGATATGTCGAAATTTTTTAGATAGCTTTCTTTCGAAATCTACCTAAAAACGTTCAGCAACTTGGAAACCGTTTAATTTTAGATTTAATGTTTTTTTTTTGTTTTTTTTTGTACTTATTGCAGGAAACTTCACAAATATATTTTATATTAAAATATTAACGCAAATATATATAATTTTTAATTAAAAAGCATTATTGATAAAAAGACTATTAATTTTTAATTATACTTAGGATTCATAGTCAAAATTAAATCAAAATTCACATCAATATGATTGAGATTTTTAACAGTATTAGATCTATATTTCAAAAATACATACAATCTCATTCAAAACTGCCTCTTTCTTTCGTGTTTTGTAAATAATAATACGTATTGAAAGAAAGATTATACAAAATAAATGGAATAAAATAGTTATAAAAACTTTATTTTCCAGATCATGTATCACATCACTCATCATATAAACTTTATTTTACGTTACATATATCTATCTATATTTACCTTAATGCAAATTGTCCATAATCATCCCTTACATCACTAATGCTTACAATTGGTACAATTCGCGCAGGTTGAAATAATTGTTTTCTATCAGTTTGAGGAGCTGCTGAAGTTAAGCTAATTACTACCAATGATGATATTAAAATTGCCTGAAACAATAAATAAAAATTTAAGTACATGTCTTTGATTATAAAGCATAGTATTAAGTTACTATTTAATCTGTTCCAATTCACTAATATTCATACTTATGTACTTATTAAATAATCCAAAAAATATATATATATATATATATACTCTTCCTGGTTTTATCTAATCTCGTAAATATTTTACTTTCCCGTCTAGATAGCGCTATAGCAGAGCTATGTTTCTAGAAGGGAAAGTATTGTAACCGGTCCGTTGACCATATGCGGTTTTCACCGGATCTTGACTTTTGACAGCTAAGGAACCCAAAAAACCGGATGGAAATTTTCCTGATGTTAATGTTTGTATGTACTTGTGTGTGTTCGGTGTTTACCTCTAAATCACCTTATATCTCCAGAACTACTGAACCCACTTTGAACAAACTTGGTCAGATTACTTCTATGTATGGGGCATTGATACCATTAAAGTTTCAACTTAAAGGGCAAGAAGATCAGAGACTGTAGAGCAAGGTTATCCTCAGTTTCTCGAGATTTCGTCTAAGGCCGCATTTTTTAGGTACATTATTAACAATTAAAAAATAATAATATTTTTTTTTTTAAATTCTTGAAAAATCAGACCTCAACCCCAAAAAATGTTCTTAACTACTGCTATGTTGTGACGTCACAGGTGAGCGGTATAGTTAAATAAATGGATAATATTTAAAGCGTAAAAAAGTAACTCGGTCTTCCTGGGAAACGAACTCGATCACCCGGTTGATTCGGTATCTGTTGCGTTAAGCTTTACGGCTGTACCAGACTGCCGACCTTGCAGGCTAAATTTGTTCTATGTAAACTATGAAATTACATTAGGCTTTTCCGGTCACGCGGCTAGAGCTGCATTCCCGGAAAGTCCTACAACTGTGTTGTCAGTTTTTTATATTAATAGAAGTTTTTCGTTAAAGTAGATACAATTTTACTGTTTAAATTCTTTTTTTTTTAATGAAATTTTTATATTTTATTTTTTGTAATCGTCACTGAATATTTGTATTTTCCGTGCTGATCATATTAAGAAATAACCATTTTCATAGAAATTTTTATGTATTATGTTAATTTTTTTTATTATGTTAATGTATTATGTCAAAAATTAACATAATACATAAAAATTTCACAGTTAAAGAACTCCTTACGAGATATCCATCTCGATATAAAGCCCACCGGGTTGGTCTAGTGGTGAACGCGTCCTCCCAATTCAGCTGATTTGGAAGTCGAGAGTTCCAGCGTTCAAGTCCTAGTAAAGTCAGTTATTTTTACACGGATATGAATACTAGATCGTGGATACCGATGTTCTTTAGTGGTTGGGTTTCAATTAACCACACATCTCAGAATGGTCGAACTGAGACTGTACAAGACTATACTTTACACTAATACACAACATCCTCATTCATCCTCTGAAGTATTATCTGAAAGGTAATTACCGGAGACTAAACAGAAAAAAGAAAGGAAGTTATAGAATAAAGCGATATTATATACTGATGGTCAAAAAATCCGAAAACTGATATTTTTAGAATAAAAAATCTCTGGATAGTTTCGAGATATTTTCTATAAGTTATGAGAATTCTATTTACTATTATAGGAATGTTTCTAATAGTGTTAAATTTACGTGCCTGTTAGGCAGTCGAAATTTAATCTTTCCGAAGTAGAGATTACTTTTACCCGGTGTATTTTGAGGTCTATTAAAAATCATTTTCATAACGTGAAATTTCGAGAAGGCATAATTAAAATAATATAAATAGTATGTTCGGATTTTTCATAGTCGGATTTCCTGTTAATTTTAAGCAATGTACATGATTTTTATCTAAACTCAAAATTTTGATTATTCATGAATAGGTAATATGTATCCTACAGAACCATCAGTAATATTTCACGGAGTGTTTAGTAATCGCAACAATTTTTTTATTATATTTTTAACTTATCAACTTTTTTTAATCAATTTTTATAGTTATCACCATCATCGTATACTATACTAGCATCCCAGTTACGGTCAATTTTTTATTTGTTTTATCTTTCTTACTCAAATAATTCGTGTAGCAAGTCGCATCGCATACACAGTAACAGTGGCAGTGGCTGTTTTCGTTGAACTGCCGCGCTGTACACCGTCGCACCCCATAAAAAATCGAAATTCAAAAAACCAGAAAATGGTTTTTAGATATTTATTTTAAGAGTACTTGCAAGCTCAAATCTACTGATATCTCGTTTAGTATAGTCAGAAATGGGTAAAATCTCTAATCATTATTCAACAATTTTATCTTTCTTTACCCCTTTCAAGATCAAATTTCAGAAAATATAGAAATTGATTTTTAGATATTCACATGAAGATTACACATATCAAAAATCAAGTTGATATCTTCATTTTTTACCGAAAAATTAAAAAAATTGTAAATTTCATTGTTACTCTATATTTACTCTTTAAATTCGGAATTTCTAAAAATCCTTTCTTGGTGTGCACTTACACTGTAAAAAGAACATGTATACAAAATTTCATCAATTTATCTTCAGTAGTTTTTGCTTGGTGTTGATGAATCAAGTCAGTCAAGACATGTCTGTACCTATAAAGCAACTTGTCCGACTGAATGACTGACTAATTCATCAAAGTCCAACAAAAACTGCTGAAGATAAATTGATGAAGATTTGCTCTTCTTACTAAGTGCATACTAAGAAAGAATTTTTTGAAATTCCATTTCTAAAGGGTCAAAATGGAATAACAAAGAAATGTATTATTTCAGTAATTTATCCATAACAAATGAAAATATTAATTTGATTTTTGGTGCGTGTAATTTTCTTTTAAATATCTAAAGAACAGTTTCCCGATTTTTCAAAATTCTACCTTGAAAAAGGTGAAGAAAGGTGCAAATTTGCAAATTTTATCCATTACCGATTGTACTGAACGAGATATTCACTAGATCGTGGCTTGCAAAAATACTCTTCGGATAAATATTTAAAAACCATTTTCGGTTTTTTTTTAATTTCGATTTTTTTTTTATGGGATGCGACAGTGTATTGTCGCATCCTGGTGGCTGAACCAACACAGCCACTATTACTGTTTGTGTGACGTGACTGGCTGTGCCTGGCTCCGGTTAGCTGACTAAAAAATAAAAAATAATAGTAATTAATAGATTTTTTTAAAAATGAGAAACGAAGTACGGTCACCTCTTAGTGGTCTTTGTCAGTTAACGCTAAGAACCGGGAAAAATACACTTTTACCCATATGAAGTACGAGTAACCAGTTATTGCTAACATTTTTAAGATGGAGGCTGACAGTTTTGTAACCTACATTCTTAGATCGCACAAAAGTTTCGGGTCATGTACTGACCAAACTGTTGTTCTGAAGAAATTTATAATGCACTAATATTTTTTATGAATTTGAACAGGCTATAATTTTTATTTATCATTATTCTCATAAGCATGATTGTAGTGAATACAGCCGGCCCCATGGGGCAGAGCTTCTGGCTAGACAGGAAGGGCGAACGAAGCGAGCCATAACCGGCTAAATATACTCTGACCACGACGGTAAACTCAAGTAACCCTACAGCGCGGGCGAAATCTCTTATATATAAATTTACAGAAAGAAAGAAAGATATATAGATATACATACTGATGTTAATAATAAAATAAATATTTTATTTACCTGCATGATGATAACTTGGTTGTACTTGTAAGTAGCAGAATAGTTTTTAATTATTACAAGTAATAAATTAATGACTGTAATTTAAGAAACACGTTCCTTTAAATACTAATTAGAACTCTAATTAAAACGTACCCCCCCTACTAAGCACTACCAAAACAAATATGCTACTACAAGTGGTGTGTTATTATATTTAATAATTATTATTATTATTATTTTATTATTTATTTAAATAGTAATAAATTTCTTATTAAATATTTTAAAAATAAATCTTTATATATGGTTATTTAATTACTGACCAGTTTTATTTGTTTGTTTATTTATGATATGGTAATATAGTTACCATTTATTAATTAGCAGTATGTGCTTAAGGGGAAACAAATATTCTAAAAAATACATTTTAAAAATTAAAAAAAAAACAAAATTACGTTTTATTTTTGCACACCCCTCCCACACGGGTGTGTGTACCAGAACTTATAATTTACAGAACAGAACAGAGCTGCGTCACAAATATTCAATTAAAAATTTTTAAAAAGTAGGATATTAAAAGCCCGAATTAATGTATGTAAATAACAAATATATTATATTAAATTATAAAATAAATTAATAAATAAAATAATACTTTAATAAAAATAACGATCTGGAAGGTGGTAATATAATTTATTTCTCACGTTCAGTTAAGAACGTTTTTTTTTTCTTCTTTTTAATATAAATTAGTTATTTATTTGATATTATTTTCAATTCCTTTCTGATTTGTGCTAATCTTTTAGCCTCAACACATTTACACATCCTATATTCTTGACTATCTGATACATATTTTAATATTTATATTCCCGTACAGTTTTTATATTTTGACCACCTATTATCAAATAAATAAAAGCTAGGTATCTTAATAAATGGCCCACCAACGTAATTTGTCTATATTTCTGTTAAAAATTCTTCTCTTCTTCTATTCGTATTGCGTTTCATTCATTTCATATTTTATCGACCCATCTAGTTTTCAATATTCTCCTGTAAGACTAAATTTCAAAGATCAACAATTTTATTTCTGGTTTTATTTTCATTAATTTTTTACTACAATAAAGCTCTACACGTAATTATTTTTTCTGGTTTTTAGATCGATGTTTGATATTACCATAGTTTTTTGAAGTGAAAAGTCTTTAAAATCACACCGAAACATACGGGTACCAAAACAGAAATTTGTAACGTAACGAAAAGGTCTATATCGTCCTGCCTTAAAAACTCCCTAACTATTAGTCTCAGAGACGTAAATACGGTGTGATTTTATAACTTACATGGTCAGCTCACCGATACGACTTTGAGTTTACGTCACTAGTGAGCGGGTTAGCGGGGAGGGAGCACAGCGTAGATCGGCCAAAACTGACGCTCTCGCTCATTTCCATTCAGTATAGTTCACGACTTAGACGTGATAGCGCGGTGATTCGTGTGTTTGTGTTTATATTTTGTCGAAATAGGTCGATTTAAGTAATAATAAGTGTATTTTGATTAATATTTATGTGTTATGAGTAAAAAATTAAAGTAAACATGTAAAAATGTATAAAGATTCAGCCTCAGCCCGCGCAAAAGCCAGCCGGAAATATAAGTTATGCATATCGTTGGAAAGGGGAGATTACGGACCACGCACAGGTACACCAATTTTTGGTTTCGAGCGAGCGATACTGTTTCGGGAGCGTCGTAAAGCTGGTACGGCGAGTTCAGTGAACGACGCCGACGGCCCGAGCACCTCTAGCGCTGCTTATTATGCCTTAAGTGTTTTACTTCTAATATCACAGACCACTGTTGAACAAAATTGTCGTCGAACATTAGTCGAAACAAATATCATGTATCATTCACTGGTCTGTTTTATGTAAAAATTTAATTTAGTACGCATTCTCGTTTTTATTTCAGTTCAGTAGACTAAAAGTGACTCGCTGACATACTGACCAACCAATTTATCCGTAGAGTTAGCCAAATGAAGGTACTCAAATTTTCCATTGGAGATTTTCAGTTTTGTTCAAAAAAATACGATGGTGGCTCTCCCATTTAACTCTTGGTCGTTCTGTAGCTCGGAGGAACTTCACCCAAGATCTGTAACGTTTCACGTTAAACCAACGGCCGTGCGCCCCGACACAGCCCTAACCGATTTTTTCTGTTTGAAAGCTTTCCCTTGTTTCTCCATTTATTTGTTTAATAGAAAATTATCTAATTTTAATTTACGAAAAGATCTTTAAAAGGATGGGTTATCATTTTTTTTTAGAAATGGCAACAAAAGTAAAATAAGTGCCTTTCTCGTTTATTGAAGTTTAAATATAATTTAGTTTTATTATTTGTTTTCACGTAAAATATTTTTAAGTACGAGTATTAAGGCGTGAATACATTAGAATTTTTAATTTGTAAGTATTTGTCAATATGGCTCATTTTTACTTTCCAGGCGAATATAGTTAGAATAGCAATATTAAATGGAAACTAATAATCATATCAAAAAAGGGGTAACGGGATTTTGCAAATCTTTACATTTTAGGATCCAGCTAATTCATCTACACAAAAAACCTACGTATTTGTGTATGCGTGCGTGCGTGTGTGTGTGTGTGTGTGTGTGTGTGTGCGCGCGTCGCACTGCATTATATCTCAGGATTGACAAACCGATCTTCAAATTTATTCACATATTTCTGAATGTGAGGTATTGTTCATATTATTTTTTTCAAAATTCTTTAAGGGAGTGGGGTTTTTATCGCGAAAAAAATTTTCGATTTTTTCAAGACATTTTAGAGAAAATTTTATTAAACCAAGTATTTTACCTTCAATGCATATAAAAAATTATCCAAAAAAAATGTTTTTCAAAAAATTAATTCCCACCTCTTAAAAATGAAATATATGTTTTTGTATTTTGCTCTCTATCTTCCTTCAGTTTAAATATTTTTCAAAATTTTTTTTAAAGTTTATACTTCATATAGAAAGCTATCAACAAATGTCTACATTTTATTTTAAATTATGGACCCTGGATCTAAAATGCAGAATAGTTTATTGAAATTTTCCTTTTTCTTATTTTAATCTTTATTGAAAGGGGTGTTAGATTTAGAGAAAACTTTAATTAAGCAAATTTCTTAAGCTTAACATATATTTGTGTATTTTAACATGTATATTTTTTCAATCTCTTTGTTGGCCTTAGTTGTTCAACCTCAGTTGTTCAACAGCGGTACCAACTTTTGAATTAATTATTATAAATAATATTTAAAGCCAATATTATCATAATCAAGTTGGCATTTTCAAATATCCCACCAAGGGAAAAGGGAAATTCCCACCGGGGAAAAAGGAAAAATCCAAGATGGCGGCTGCGGCACTAGCGCTCTTGCGGCAGCCAGGGGTACTAGTGGCGCAGTAGGCCCATTTTAGGGCTACTTACGGAGTCCCCAGTTGATCATCGAAACTCGAATCACATGCTGATGGACGACCAGTATGGCTTTAGACCCGGTAAGAGTACAGAGGACGCGATTCTTAGGGTCCTGGATCTGGCTTCAGGCAGTGAGTACAAATATGTACTCGGTGTCTTCTTGGACATATCCGGGGCATTTAATAACTTGTGGTGGCTCTTGCCTGGTTGCTCTGCCTTGTTTCAATTGCAGAAGCGTGGTTGCACGCGGGATGAAATTAGGACTCTCTCGAGTTACTTCAGCGAAAGAACTGTTGTCCTTCGTGACGGCAGTTCGCAAGTAGGAAAGACCCTGTCAAAAGGATGTCCACAGAGCAGTGTATTAGGTCCACTCGTCTGGACTATCGAGTTTGACTCTCTCATGCGGCTACGTTTGCCCGGTGGCTGTCGCGTTGTGGCTTATGCCGACGATGGGCTGCTGCTGGTTGAGGGTGGTTCGCGTGCTGAGATTGAGCTCAGAGCGGCACAGGCATGTAGGGTTTTGCGGTTGTGGAGTCTTCAGCATAAGATGGTTTTCAGTGCGGAGAAAACCACTATGATGTTTTTGAAGGGCCGTCTAGCTGCAACTCGCCATCCGCGGATTGTGATGGACGGTCGTTCAATTAGGTATGTCACTCTTCAAAAGTATCTGGGTGTTATCCTTGATGAGAGGCTTCTCTTCAAGGAGCACCTGCAGTATGTGGCGAAGAAGGCAGTTGATGCTTTCTTCGGCGTCCGTAGAGTGGTCCATCCCGATTGGGGGTTGAATTTCCGTACCATGCGGATTCTTTACAAAGGTGTTTGCGAGGCCATTATGTTGTACTCTGCGCCCTTCTGGGCTCATCGTTTGCGGTACCAATGTTATAGGGACATTCTATTTCGAGCCCAGCGTCTTCTTTTATAAGCGGTTGTCGGCGGTTACAGGACTGTCTCGCGAGAGGCAGTAACTGTGATCGCGGGCATAAAACCTGTGGATATTTCGGCTACGGAACGTAGCCAGCGGTATGTTGCAAAGAAGGGAGGCCTTCTTACTTCTGGGCGTATGCGTGAGATTGAAGACCAAGGTTTTGACTATTGGCAAGATAGGTGGAGTACTTCTTTAACAGGTCGTTATACGCATGGTATATTCCCCAATGTTAGAGAGTTGCGAGTGGTTAGCTGGGTATCCCCCAATCGGCACACGACACAGTTCCTCTCCGGACATGGTGCCTTTAGAGATAAATTGGCTAGGTTCAGGTTGGTTGATTCCGGCTTCTGTCCGGACTCTAGGGTCGATGACACCGTGGACCATGTCCTACACATATGTCCCCGGTACGAAGCTGAGCGTACCAGAGTTACTAGGGAACTTGAGAGAGTAAACTCTGTTTTGGATCTACGAGTCAACTGGAGGACTCGTAGAGAGTGGACTATAGTTGCTGGCTTCCTTCGCTTCCTCGCCCTGAGCAGGACTGCCGAAGGGATTTAGTAGGTGATAGGAACCTGG
The DNA here is from genome assembly GCF_047948215.1 of Lycorma delicatula. Lineage (NCBI taxonomy): Eukaryota > Metazoa > Arthropoda > Insecta > Hemiptera > Fulgoridae > Lycorma > Lycorma delicatula. The sequence continues at coordinate 68,528,328 of NC_134464.1, read as the reverse complement.
GTGGCTAGGGACCGCCTGAGCAGTTGACTGGCCGAAGGTAGGCGCTTAAGGCAGCGTGCCTCGGTTAGAATAATTGGTGTTATTTTGTTGGAGTAAACCTGTCGGCGGAGTTGCGGCCGCTGCCAACGGGCATGGTTATCCTTGTCCCGGGGGGTGCGGTCGCGCTTCGACGGAGGCATTTTGTGAGCTAACGACACTGCCGGCGGGGCGTCTCTGGGTGCCGCTTCGGTGGTATGCAGCGGCGTTTCGGCGGCGGTTACGAAAGATGGTGAATGTCACGCGGGACTCCGATGGAGCTGTGTGGGAGTAGGTGTTAATTCTCCTCTCCCGGGCAGACCGGAGCGGATTCATTTAGTGCTAGACGCGGGGTCTTCATTCCACGGTTAGGCTTCTAGCTTAGTTCCTGAGGGCGACGTGGTAGCTGCAGGTGTCCGTTGTCTTCTTTCTGAAGGCATAAACACGTAAAACTATCTCGGGGTGAACTTTACCGATGAAGATGTCCCTCGGGGCATCTGCATCGGTGGCATCTCTGCGGGGCCTGAACTGAAAGCTGTGGTGCGCAATCAGTTTGTGGGCGAGAAGATGTCCTCCGTTAAAGCCACTACTGGCTAGGAACGGAGGGGGTGGTGTAGCGACCGGACACGCTACGAGGTGGGATCTTCTCCCCTCGGGGGGAATCGAGATGATCATCGAAACTGGCACACCAAAGCGTAGCAATTCTCACAGCTGAGGCTGTCCAACGCCTTCCGCTAGAAGCCCCTTCTCCGTTCCTCATCATTCTCAACTCGAAGCACCGTCCGAGAAAAGAGGCTGAGCGCATCCCAACAAGCTGCAGAAACAATTATGTGAGTCAGTAACGATGGTGGTGTCAAGCCCGGAATCCCTGCACGAACTGTTCCTCCCTTTTGGGGTACTGAAACAAGGTGTGTTCGACAGTGTCGTACTCTGTACAGAACATGCAGCTGGGGTTATCACGCCTCCCAATATGGTGTAGATAGCTTCCAAAATTCCTATGACCTGTCAACATTTGAGTAGTGTAGTAGTCGAGGTCACCAAATTTTCTTAAACACCTCGGTCGCAGGTCCCGTATCAGCTTCCTCGTCATTACCTTATTTTCGGTACAATAACATGCCAAATTATCCGAAAAACACAAAAAAATTAACCAAACTATCATTGTCAACTAATTAATAAATTCATGCCCAATGAAATTTTATAGCGTATGAAAAATGCCATGTCTAACCGGTATTCGAACCCGGAACCGCCGAATGAAAGACCGAAGTGTTACCACTCCGCCACGGAAATAGGCGAATAAAAATTATTAGTCTCATTCTATTATAATAAGAATGAATCTGAATAAGATGATGTCGTTTGTAACCCCCGAAATTCAGAATAGAGGTCAGGTCGACGTTGTATACTTTGATTTTAAGAAAGCGTTCGACACGGTACCGCTCGACATACTATTGGATAAGTTGGCCTTGTGTGGAAGTATTGATGCTATGCTAGCATGGTTCCTATCCTACCTAACTGTAAGCCTTTCCATATCAAGGTTACAGGGGAAGTTTCTAAATGTTATATGGCAACTTGTAGGATTCCGCAAGGCTCATTTCTTGCTCCATTGTTACTTAATGTCTTTGTTATAGTTATCGGAATAGGCACTCAAACTAGTAAATACTAACGACCTCATACTTCTTGCAAAGGTGGACAATTATTTTTCTATGCTACAAACAGTTATTAACAAGATACACGGTTGGTCTCCTACGAAAAGCGGATGCTATTAAATCTAAACAAGGCTGATATTATAACCTTTACACGAAAAATTATGGAAGCTAACTAACAGTAAAAGATCTCTGGTAAAAATATATATCGTGAGAAAGTAGTATATGATTTTGACACTAAGTTACTTTTTACAAGTTATGTTGAAAAGTATGTCGCCAAATCTAGAAGACACTTTGGGCCATTGCGTTGGGTTGGTCGCCAATTCTAATCAATAAATACCATCTTTCGATTACGCCTCAACATTTTTCAACGGGTACTTAAATACTGATCCAAGATTTTAAAAGGGATAACACGCAAAGGGATATTCATGCATTATCGTGGTCAATCTGAACGTTTTCTGATCTATAAGGATGAATATAGGCAATGGAGAATCATAGCAAAGAAGAAAATTCAGAATGTGATGTGTGCTTATAAGCTGTTCATGGATATTCAAAAAATTGATATTTCGAGCGTAGATTATAAGATGCCTTATATTTGTAACAGAAAATTCATTTAATTTCGTTAAATGCAGCACTGTCGGCTAGCTTCTTTAGCGAGATTCAAGAAAGTTTGCAACGAAGTTGACCCTTTTTATTGCAGTACTGGTATTTTAAGAACGGTGTAAAATCTTTTCTCGCTAATTTCGACTTATGATTGGATGATTAATTACAATAGACTAAGATGATTTGTCCTGGAATAGTCGCTTTAATATTGGAGGGACAGGTAGAAGGAAAAAATTGTGTAGGCAGGCAACGTTTGGAATATGTAAAACAAATTTTTAGGGATGTAGGATGAAGGGGGTATACCGAAATGAAACGACTAGAACCAGATAGGGAATCTTGGAGAGCTGCGTCAAACCAGTCAAATGACTGAAGACAAAAAAAAGATGATTTGAAAAAGTATAGCTTTTAGTGGTTTTTAATGATGGTTTATGTAGATTAATATAGGTATATGAAGAATTGTAAGAACATAGTTGAGAAATTGATATCTTTTTGCAATATTAGGACAATATACCGATGAATTCTTATCGCACAGAAATCAAATAAAAGGGTTGTTTTCCTTTTTACTTTGTATCGATAGTACTTTTACTATGTATTCTCAGTTGTAAAATTCTTGTTTCCACTAGACAGACCACTTAATCAAGTGGTTAAACTCGTCATCACAAAATCAGTTAATTTTCCAAGTCGAGAGTTCTAAGGTTTGAGTCCTTGTAAATGCAATACAAGCCGTACATTTTATACGGATTTGAATGCTAGATTGTAGATGGCGGTGTTCTTTGGTAGATGGGTTTCAATAACCACACGTGTCAGGAGTGGTGGACCTAACAGTGATCAAGACTACATTTTTACTGGTACATTTACACTTAACATTGCACTACATCTGTAGGTACTTCAGGCCTGGCAAGCTGATAATTGTATTAGCATTTGCTAATCTACTCACACACACCCAGACTTGGCAGTAGCTGGAAAACTGGTTGGCGAAAATAAACAAGTAAAACATTACTCAGTTGTAGGCCTTTAAAATTGTTTTTTCGTAAAATGAAAGTATGAAGATAAAAATAAAATAAGTAAAACTCTGTTATGAATAAAACTAAATTTTATATTACGAATTTTCATTAAATAAACAACGGAATTATTTTATATAAATATGTATATATATATAAATAGAGAGAGAGAGAGTGAGAAAGAGAGAGAACATTATTTTACATTCTTATTAAATCCTTTAGTATTTTCTGAATTTACTCAGTTAGCTTCTCAAGGTTTTAACCCATAGGCTATGGTAATTAAACTCAAATTTATAGTAGCAAATTACTTTTGTTATAAATTTTAAACAATTAATAATATCAATTAGATATTGAAAAATATTTTGACAGATGATAGTAAGCTTATAAGAAACATAAAAATAAACTATAGAATATCATTAAGGAAATTCTATTCCATAAAATTTATTTAATTTTTATAAAATGTTAACTTAGATGCTGAATTAAGTTATATACATTGTTTTAAAACGCAAGCCAAGCAAAATAATTTTTAAAAAGATTAATACAATAATTTCGGATAAAGAGGTTGGCAGCACTTCCTGTTGTGGTTTTAAAATTAGCTAACATAATTTTCTATTTATTTTTCATGAACAGTTTGTTATTTTTGGGTATCTATGTTTTTTTTAGTAAGAAGAGATGGTTTTGAACACAAAAGAAAAGATTTTTATTGTGGAAATTTATTTAACAACTAAATCTTTTGTTTGGTACCAAGAAACTTTTCAATTGCAGTTCCCGAGTAAGAATGTACCAAATAAATCTTCATTTCATAAAAAATTTTTTCTTTAAAATATTTTAAAGAAATATTGAAGGACTGGTTCTGTTTGCAATCAGAAATACAGCCGCATACGTTCAGTACTTGACGAAATACTGGAAGGTATTGGATAAGCTTTTTAAACTCACCTAACAAATGTTTACGTAAAATTGCACAACAAAAAGGAATATCTATATATCGGCTACTTAAGTTAAAGTCATGCCGAATTCATGTATTAAAATTAAATGAGAGATTTGTGATTTCAACAACATGGGGGCTGCATGTCACACGGCAAGAATAAATTTCTTTTAAGAAATTTCTTTGGTGAAGGAGTAATATCGACTGGCTTATGAGCAAATAGGTCGCCTGATTTTTGCCCTGCTCTTTTTCCCTGGGTTTAAACTGAAAGCCAACGTAACTCAAGAACTACGAGAAATTGGAAGAGGTATACTTCGAAAGGTTGCATGGAATATAAAAAAGAGATCATTGGCTTGAATTGATGAAAATGGTGGGCACTTATAATATTTTTTATAAAAAAAAATTGATTTCATTACTGTTTTGCATAAATAATTATAATATTTATAACTAATTGCATTAAATATAGCACATTATTTTTCTTTAAATTGGGTTGCTTTTTTGGTTTCTGTTTTAAAACAAATACCCAGTATAATTTTATCATATTCAATAAAAATATTCCTAAAATGCTATTAATCAATATAATTTACCTTAAATAATGAAATTAATTAAGGTAAAATAAGATTTTCCAGATATTGTTGTTACTATGTAGCAGAAGAACCGTTCTACTGTTTGTAGGTGTGTATTGGAAATTCTGTATTGGAATATATTGTCTGCACAGGTATTATAAAAAAAAAATTTTAATTTAATAATTATACATTGATGCTGATGTTTGTTCTCAATTCTTCAAAAAATCAGTGAAAACCTTATAAATGACGAATTTCCCGTATTAATTATCCTTTGATATGAAACTATTGTTTAAGTAACAACTTTAAAACAAAAAATAAACATTTTTAAATAAATATAAAGACTCCAAAAAAAACAAAATTTTTGGGGTTTTTTTGAGGCAAAACGATAGATTGGTTTGCATGGCATTTCTCCCGCCACCACCCCATTCGGTCGCTCAAAAGCATAAGACCGAATGTCTGTGCCACAAACGGCTACTGAGCCACGAAACAATTTAGCGACCATTTTCCTAACTAGCTCCTAGAGCTAACCTAATTGCCTGAGCGAACTAAGCGTGATGCCATACACCACTTGCTTCGTGTCCCACCGCTCACTTTTCATATATTCTAAAATGGGTAGGCGCACCCCGACAACTACTAAAATACATATGACATTCAATAAATTAAATTTATCTCGTCAAGACAGCAATTCGCTGCCACGCCTAGGTCGCTGAATGCCAGCAAGTACCTGCCCACCAATGTTAAAGAGCTTGGAGTTTTAGTTGGCTGATGACCCGCCATAACTCTCAGGTAGCTTCCCCCAGCAGCGAGGTAGGAGTCTTTCCCTTAAATAAACTCCTGATGCCGATTGAACAAAGCAACGGCATCAAGGAATACCCACACGGTCGGACAATGCGGTTCACGCCACATTGACTCGCCGCTTATAAGAGGCCAATTTTCCCCTTGACCTCTAAGTTCCAGGGTCGAACATTATATGTTCGTTCGACTGGACCTCCCCACAGACGCACAGCTTATTAGTTGCCAGGGGTAACCGAAACAAATATTGATTCAAGTTCGCTTGATTGGAGAGTACCTGGGCACCCGTTGCCTTTAAAAACGAAGGAGAGACGTACCATCTCTCCAAGTCCTGTATAAATCTATACAAGGACGTTCCTCTAGTCGTGGTGTGCCATTCTTGCTGCCTTGCATCCATCTCGAGGCTGTAAAGCTTCCTCCGCAAAAAGATAAAAAAAACGTTCAAAATATTATTTAAATTTGAATTTATTTAAACAGGCACTAAATTAAAATTAGATAACTAAATGTTAACAAAGGAAGTTACTTTTATACGGATTTGAATACTAAATCGTGGATATCGGTGTTCTTTGGTGGTTGGATTTCAATTAACCACACATCTCAGGAATGATCGATCTGAAACTATACAAGACTACTCTTCACTTACATTCATACGTATCATCCTCTGAAGTAATACTTTACAATGGTTCCGGAGAATAAAACGGAAAAAGAGAGAGAGACTTGTAGTTATTTAACCATTAAAAATTACTCCAATTTCAAAAAATAAGAAATAGAAATATTAAATAAAAATAGTTTTTATTTAATTTAGTTTTTTATTTTTAGTGCTTTTCGTAGAGTTGGTTTTATTTTATTTTTTAATAATTTTTTTTTCTGTTTAATTGAAATTATAGATTGAATTACAAACATTCTGCCCTTATTAAAAAAAATTTCTTAAAAAGCTCAAAAGTGAGAGATCCTGTGTTTTAATAAGAAGATGAATGCAGATACATGACATCAAGAAATAAATTCTGAGTTGTGTATTGCAGTTTACTTGAAAAATTTTATAGAGAAATAAAGCTTTTTAAATTTAAATTCGTTTAAATATATTCAGTTAAGGAGTTTTTTAAATATTTTTAAATGAACTAAAAATTAGATATTCTGTTTGGCTCTTTAAATTTCGTTTTTTGAAGTCATTACCAAATTAATTTAGTATTTTTAACTTCCTTGTACGAAGTAAAGAAAGTATTGTGATCGCAAAAAATTTCAGTTTTTAGATTCCAACGGAAATATCCATTTTGATCATACCTAAATCCATTTTGACTAATTTCAGCGTGACGTCTGTACGTACCTACGTATTTATCTCGCATAACTCAAAAACTATTAACCGTAGAATGTTGAAATCTTTGATTTAGGACTGTTGTAATATCTATTTGTGCACCTCCTCTTTTGATTGCAATCGACTGAACCAAAAGTGTCTAAAAAAACCCAAAATCAAAAAAAATTAGATTTTGGACTTTTTCTTAACTGCAGTAATAAGCCCTCATTGAGAGCTTTGATGCGCCTGATTTAGGCGCATCGGTTCGAATCAGACTTCATCTCTCTTTTTTTTTACTTTTTTTGTATAAATTTAAATATATTGATTTAATAACCTCTGATAGTAAAAAAGTTTTACGATAAATAATAATTCAATAACAATAAAAAAAATATGAAAAAATATCAGAAGTTATTAATGAAATAAAATTTTATGTACTTATCATTTTTTTTTAAAATGTGTATATGTAATTTAGTATGCGTATAAGGAAGTCATGTAGTGTCCACAACACATTTTTTTAATGTATAATCTTTTTTTAAATTAATAATTCAATAATTACATTTTCATTTATTAAAAAATCTGATGTGAACGTCTATTAAATTACAAACAAATTTTATAGATTTTATATATATATATATATATATATATATAAGTACATAAAATTTTATTTCATTAATAACTTCTGATATTTTTTCATATTTTTTTTATTTATTGTTATTATTGAATTTATTGTAAATTTGTGTTTACAATCAGAAGTTAATAAAATTATTAAATCAATATATTTAAATTAAAAAAGGAGATGAAGTTGGATTCAAGCCGATGTGTCTTTCGCTTGTTAAACAATAATTTATCAATTTTCCAAGTTTTTATTAGAATAATTTAATAAAAGTATGTACTTTTTATCCTTAGGCAATATTTTTATAGTTTGTATAACAAACTGCAGACTAGAAATAAATGGTTTTAATGATATATACTTTTTTTTTTAAATAAAGTAAAAAGCTTGTTTAAAGAGTATTCACCCTATTACTTTATAATTTAAAAAGAAGTTTTCTCTTTGTTTATCCTCCGGCATAATATTAAAGATATTTTATTATCTGATAAGATTAATAAAAAATAATTTTCATGCATGAATTATTTTATAATAATAATAATAATAATAATAATAATATTAATAATTATCATATTAATATACACACGAAAAGCAAAACTGTTAATTGCTTTCCGTACACGTTCAAAAATTCCTGAAATGCTGTATTTAAAGGCACAATATTATAAATAATAATATTTCTCGTCATTAATTCATATAATTAATAACTAAATACAATATGACAATAGTAAAAGATAATAATAACAACAATAAAAATTATTTTTATTATTAATTAATTTATCAATTAACTAACCTTGATTTAATAAGGTTTCAAATTTTAGAAAATATTTTTAATAATAATTTAAATATATTTTTGTCATTATTCTCTGTGGAAATATTTTTAGGATATTATATTTATAACAATGCATGTTTTACAAAAAAAAAATTATTAATTTTAATACTGATAATAATAAAAGTACGGGATAATATAATGTATCGTGTGTCAAAAGAGAACTGGTCATTGCACTAATGTTCAGCTATGAACGGAGGAAAATGAAAAAGTTTTCCCTTAACCTGTAGAAATTATAAAATCCATTTGTTAATATTCAGTTCCTAATATTAAGTTCAGTTCTTAATTCACATTCATATACTCGTACTTCTAATTCAAATATTCACTCATAATATGTTCAGTTCGTTTTAAAATAGCAATTCTTTGAACAGTTTTTCTCATTTTATATTGATTTTTAAAAAATTGAGCATAATAATTCGATAAATTCCAAATTAACTAAAAAAAAAATAATAATAATAATAATAAAATATGGCACCACAATTAATATTGAATCAGTCTCATAAATTTGACTCTATTAAAGAAGACCCTTGAGTAATATTCTTATGGTCTCAACTTTATAATATGTAAGAAATTACAATGCAAAGTTGAGAATGAACTTTCATACCGATATTTAGCGATTACTAAACAAATCAGTTGATGAAAGAATTACTTAAAAACTATACGTCAACGGAACGGAACGCAAGAATGGGGGAGTTTCAATATTTCTCCCTACACATCGCAGAGCCTGGACAATGTCTCTTGCTGCTGTATCTTTCTATTATCGGGCGGATTTCATGGGTTATTTAGTGGCTACTATAAATTTTAAGTTTTATTTATGGACGGATTTGGTAATTTGCGTTCCTATCCGTATGAACCATCGTGAAATTTATTTACTGGTTCTGACCGTGAGAGACTAAGTTTCTGAGCCTAGAACTCCCGGCGTGATTCCCCTTCAGTCCATCCGCTGAAGTCCTTTCGGTGCTAGCAGGAATACGCCACAACGGGGCCCTAGTTAGTTGGAGGGAGCAATGCGCCCTCTTCTTCGGAGGAAGTCGCATATGCTAACTGAATTAAATTGTGGACGATGTGGGGTGTTGTCTAGGTTTTTATAGTTTTAAAAAAATTTAATTGTGAAAACGGTCACTCTTGCAGCCGGAATTTTCGCGCGGTTTCCATTTATAGGTTACGCGATATAGAGGTTCCTATGCCTGGTTTGTCATTTTTCACTCCCGTACCGCCTCTTCACGGTGGTTCATGTAATACGGCATGAGGTCGTTTTCTTATATACTATGGAGTAGAGCCCTCGTATGCGTCAAGTGTTTTTAATAGACTTCTTTCTCTGAAGATGGTTTTAAATCGAGAGTCATCGTGTTCACTGTTGCTTTTTATATGTTTTATAACAAAACATCCTATAAATAATATTGTCAAATTGTCTTTTGTGTGCAATGTAACCTTTTGTTTCTGCTTTTTAGCAGATTTTCATAGAATTTGGAAATTGCTACTGCGCTCGGTCATGTTTATATACACATATGTATAAGATTTTTTCCGCTTTACCGAACGCAAAACTTAATCGATTTTGATTAAATTTGGTGGAGTGATGTAATAAATCTATTGGGAAAAGAGTCCTATTGATTTTTAAGCGAAGTAGTTCACAGGAATCGGAGTGTCAAAAAGTAAGGTTTTTGTGTACATTTTACAATTTTTTTCGCTCTACTTCCGATAAATTAATTAATTTATCAATTAACTAACCTTGATTTAATAAGGTTTCAAATTTTAGAAAATATTTGTAATAATAATTTAAATATATTTGTGTCATTATTCTCTGTGGAAATATTTTTAGGATATTATATTTATAACAATGCCGATTTTTTTTGTAATTTTCAACGGATTTTGATGAAACTTGGTAGGATAAAATAGAGCCCTACTGATTTTCAAGCTAATCTGTTCTCAGGAAAAAGAGTAAGAGAAAATATCTGGGTTTTTGGGTACGTTTTCAAAGTTAACTAAAACTGGTAATCCGCTCTTCTGACGCACTTGCCGCGACAAAGTTTTTTATATAGTACTTCTACTTATTCGGAAAAAATTTTCATCTAGGTCCACCAGAGGCAATTCTTTTACAAAATAAATATTAATCGAAATTAGTAAACACGGCAAAATTATAACTTTGAACTTTCATAAAAGAAGGTATATAAAGGTTGATATAGAAATTTATTTCATTTATAAACTCAATTAAAAATACTCAACCGGTTGTACTTTTTCTTTTAGGAAAATTTTTAGAAAAACTTGAATAATGAAATCTGTAACAATATTTATTTTCTTTTTTTTTAAATTGTTGAATTGTTCTTAAGAAACAGCTACATTTTATAGAAAGGGTTTTAATGATTTAACAGTAACAAAATCCAGCACGTGATTTTTATTGTAAAGATAATTATCCTTACAATTATGATTTGTGCATTTTTTGATTCATGGGAAAGAATTTTTGTTAAAACGCGCCAACAAAATTGTTCTTGAGACAGTATGTTTCAGATTTACATTTAAATACGAAAACAAGTTTATCGATTTAATAAAAATGAGTAAATGTAAATACTATACGTCGGTAATTGTATGATTCCGAAATATTAATAAACATTCATACTGATTTCAGCGTTCGTATTTAAACGTAAAGAAATTTGTTAAATCGGTACATGATGTAAAATCAGCTACGTAACGATAGTTATTCATTCCGTGATTGTTTATACTGTATACTTCTTTTCTTAGAGGTTATGAAGATTGTAGTGTGCTGCTATCTAACGGGAATTTTCGATACTTTAGTTATTATCATGCGAGATGTTGGTACGCCGTGCAGATCAATATTAGCCCCTTACGGAATTGTTTAATAATGCGTTATTTTTTTACAAGTTGTTCTTTAGAATGTAGATTTGCTATTATAAATTATGCTGTTTTATAATAGTATTTTGAAACCGTTTATGAAAATCGAAATTTAAGGTACGTTACCTGTAAGAACTTTTTTATATTGAGAACGTTATCTTTATTTTCTTTACAATGCTTGGAGGGATGAATGAAAATGTTAGCATGTTTATAGGAATGTTCATCTCCGTAAATTAAATTTAATCATCTCGCTTAAGTTAATAAGTTCATCTCACCTAAATTTGACTGATAATTATAGATAATTGTCTATAATAATAATATAATTATAATTTAATGTCATTGAACATCATAGTACAGTAATAAATTATTATTATTATTATTATACTTTGTCATTAAATACCATTGTAATATAAACAAAGAACCATTAATATCTCTTACTTTTAAAAAATGGAAGTATATCATATTAATTCATCTTCAGATTTGTTTATTTTTAGTTTTATTCTACATTTCATCAAACCATAAACTAAATGATTGTTCACCAGTTAATTCAATTTTTTTTTCCTTTTTTTTAATATATATCAAGGTATATTTTTATGGAAAAAAATATTTTTATTTCATATAATACTGCGAAAACAGTTAACTGAATACAATACAAAATTACAGTAATAATATTGAAATTCAAATTCATTTAATTATAACTTCACTTGAAACAGTGGCATAAAGCATTTTAGAACTGATCTTATTACAGCTTTTTTATATTTTATATTTAACAAACTGTTTAAAAATATAATTCATGTAACTTAATTAAAGAAGAACTGAGAATTTAATTTATATGGACTGTAATTTTATTTGGTTGTATTACACATGTTAATTTAGATAATAATTTCCTTGTAAGCTGTACATTAAAATTAATGTGAAGTGGAATTGAAGGATGGTAACAGTGACATGGTATAAATGAGTCATTTGTTATGATTACTAAGTAATGTTTGATTTTTATATTAAGAAATGTATAGTGCTCTGATTTTTGGATAATTGTGATCTGTTAAATATATATTATCTTTTAATGAAGTATGTAATATTTCTATATCTTTGTTTGGGTGCTGGTTTTCATGTGAGTAATTTGTTGTGATAGTTCAATTGTGTTGTGTATAATTCATGTTTGTGTGGTTTTCATTTGTTTATAATTTATTTTTTGTTTAAATGGTGTGTATTTAATTTTCTTCCTGTTTGCCCTATGTAAAAACTATAGCAATCTTTTTTTCTTTTTTGTTCACATTCTTAAAATAATGTTTGTATATATATTTTTTTTGTTTAGCTGCTTATCAGCTTGTTTTCCTTAATCTATTTGAGTGATATTGTTTAGGTATTTTAGGTAATGAGAGAATTTTTATTTTATATGGTATTCTTTTTAAATTTATTTGTAAGCATATTGACACACTTTTATTGTTTTGTCTACTTTATTAAATAATGATTTCTTTGTATTCTTTCATTTTTCTATAGGAATTTTTTAGTTTGTGGTTCATAGATTTAATACGTCTATATTCTATGCAATGATTGCATGTATAAGGTAGAATTTAACTGTTAATAGTGTCATATATATTTTGAAATTAAAAATTTATTTTAAATGTTTTTTTTTTTTGTTATCCTAGGGTAGAGTAAAATAAATTCCTTAGACAATCCGCGGTTTATTTTTTATTACACTGGTATCTCCTTCCTTTGCTCTAATATTCTCCTTCACCCATTTTTTCTTCCTCAAATAGATAAAATTAAAATTTTGTTAGTCATTGTTCAGAATCAGTCTCTGCATTGTTGTGCTGTTATCCTGTAGTGTTTTATGGAAATCTTCTCCTTACAGGGGAATGCAAAAAGTAACTAAACAATGACTGAGATACCTATTAAATAAAGTTGGTCTTCCTATTCCTCTAAATCTTAGGCAAAACTGTTAACTACCCCTATCTATCTGATAAGTAGATCATCCTTTTCCACCACCCACCCTTTTTTAATCATTGATGGTTCTGTAAATAAGATCTGGAACCTATTAGATTTTTTAAACAAAGATTACTAGTACCTAAACAACTACTGCAACTTGTTAGAGCTTTCCTGAGAATCATTTAGGAGAGGATGTCTGTTTACTTTTTGCTGGCTGTATTGCAATTTGCTGTATTTGCTGGCAAAGTAATGTTGCAAATATCTGGTTGTATGACAAACCAATTGTTAAATTTATGTTGCAAATATATATTCCCAATTTAAAATGTTTGGATAATGTTTGCCCTTGATACAAGAGATAGTGATCTCAATTTTGTGACATGCTTAAATTGATTGTCACAAACGAAATATAATTTTTAATCACATAAATCTATTTTCTAACCATCTGAATAAGTATTAACGTATCACCAATATCTACATGAAATATTACATGTTCATGTAACACACCAACAATGAATCCAGTGAAATAACTGAAAAAATTTTAACAATTCAAAAGTTTTTTTTTATTTTTTTAGTTACATTTATTACCAAGATCAGTAAGTTCAACAGGGATGATGTGTAACTCTATTCCAGACTGTAGCTAAAGATAAAATCCAGGAACTTCAGTGTTGTAGGCAAACGCACTACGTTTTACTATATTCTATGTACCTCTGAGCTGATGTAAATTTAATGTGATTTTAAATGTTCCTTCTTTATTATAATTTCAAGGTATCTCTTGATCTCTATATAAATTTTACAGTGACGTATTGTTTTTTATGATTATTACTTGAACTTATTCCAGAATCTATATACATTTTGATGACAGATCAAACACTGCGATGAACAGGTAATTTCCACAATGAGTATCGTTTTCAGAATTAAAAACTTTTAACAAGTATTTAATATTCATTCCATTAGGAATGTTAAAAAAGGTAATATTTTATAATATATTTTTAGTGATTTATTATTTTTATTCTTGCAGTAATATAATGTCTCAAGAACAAGAACAAGGTTTACATGATCGTGGTGCTACCCTTATCCAAATTCTTCCAGGAGATAATGTAACATGGGAAGAAGGGCCATTTAATTATACTACATACCTTGGTATAGGTAAGGAATTATAAGAATCATTGCAAGCAATTTATATTCACTTAGTTATATCTAATTATTTTTGTTTAGATATTTACACCTAATTAACCAATCAATCTAGCCAGCAGGACCCCACTGTGTTCATTATACTCATGTTTATGAGAATAAAACTGATAAATAACAATTAAAGCCTGTTCACTTTATAAAAACTATCCATGTACTGTAATTTATTCAGTGCAATAATTTGGTCAGCAAAGAACTCAAAACTTTCTGAAGTATATGGGTTTCAAAATAGTCATCTCATCTTATAAATAATAATTATAGCTAGTTTCCATCCTTTGTATTGATTGAAAAGTATTTTGGATGGTTCTTGTCATTACATGACAAATACCATGAAGAGGTGATAGATAGTACTTTTTATTTTATTTTTTAACTTTTTTTGTGTTTTTGTGGAACAGTTTGTGAACAATATAATCTAAAGAATGGACACATCTACAATATTTACAGCTTCTCATTCTGGAATGTATATATAAAGATTATTCCCACAGGAGACTGCAGCAAGCCCATACAGTTGCCCATACAAAAAGGAATGACTCTCCAAGTGGAAACCAACCACTTGAAGCGTCTGAGTTTGTGATTTATTTATTGTCATCAAAAAAGCAACTTTAAGTGGAAGCTGGAGGTGCTTGAAAGTAAAGGCCAATTCTAAAGGAATGTATACTATACATCATCATACCTTTAAAGCTACTTTTCTCAATAACCAAAAGAGATATCAAAAAACACAAATACCTTTTTTTCTAGAAAATTTAATTTCAAATATTGCAAATGATTTCTGAATTTGATTTGATGAATGGTTTGGCCATAGTAAAGTTGAATATCAGCAAGGAACATAATCCAGTTGTTACAGCTAGCCATTTAAATGGCCACCATCTTGAAATGGTGAAACATTTTGTAACAGCAATAGTCCTATGTTCTTTCCAGAAATAAAAAAAATATACTTATGCAAAATTTCAGCTCAATTAGTTGAGAAGATTTTGCAAAAGAGTAACATACTTGCAGAAACCACTAGATTTGTATATATATATATATATATATATATAAAACTAATGGCTCCTTGTTGCTCTGCAGTGTTGTTATTACAAAATAATATTATATAATTATAATATCGCCTGCGTTTGCTTCCTCGAGGTCATGCAGTTTTTCCGAGGATGAGAGTATGCAACCGGGCTGCGAAGGGGATATGGAGAGGGCGGTACCACATCAGCACGTAGGCCCAAACTTAAGAGGCTGAAGCCTTTATCACCACAGAAGCAGGAGTCTTCGGAGAGGTCTACGAGTGGCGTGCATCCCCGGATTTTAAGAGAAGGTTCGAACGGGGACACACCAGATGTCAATGATGTTAATGGTGCCGAGATGGCGCGACCAGACGAGCGACTGATTTGGACTTTGGGACAGTTGTTCAGGTTATGATTTCTCAGATTTCGACGTTGCAGTCGCTGGTGGCGAGCACTCGTCGAAACATCAAACGAGAAATTAAGCAGACTGCCGATATCTTGATTAAGTTAGCAGGACAGGTGGCGGGAGTCGTGCCGCCCTGCACTACTTGTAAAACCAAGTCTTCGGAACAGGCAGAGGTGTTCACGTAGACCTGGAGAAGAGGTCGCGACATAAAAGCGATATTGACCCAGACGTTGACAGAGGATGAACTAGTTGAGACGGCAACAGTGAACTGGCCGACCGAGGTTTTGAACAAAATATGCCGCATAACAACTGTTTCGGCTGACGTATGCCGTTTTTCTGACTTGTAGGGTATACGGTCCTCCAAGGATCTGTCACTGTTGCAGACAGGGATCCGGCACGGTGATATTGTCGAGGAAACATCGAAGATTCTATGGCAAGAGGATGAGTCACCAGTGAGGCGGACATTTTGCCTGTACTTCGATTCGGCTACTGAGGAGCAGAAGGCAGAGAAGTTGAGAGAGACTCTGTGTAATAAGGCGACTGATCATCAAGTTACTTACAAATCGAGGGAAGGTAGAAGCTCGGTCGTCCATATTCAGGACATAGAACACGACTCCTCTGAACAGGAGATACGGAATGCGGTGAAGCAAGTAATTGGAGGCTCAGAGGAGTTCAAGATAACTTCAGTGAGGCCGGCATACGGGCACACAAAAAACGGATGAGACTACACAAGAATCCTGGCCCGGGTGGCATACTGGTTGAAGTAGTCCGCATCTTAGTGTAGGAGACATCGGCGGAGGTCCTCCGAATATTTAATAACATGCTGCGCCGTGGTTCCTTTCCGGAAGATTGGAAGTGGTCGAGGTTGGTCTTGGTGAAGAAACGTGGTACGGTGAAGACACCACTTCGTATAGGTCCATCTGCCTTATTAATAATCTCACGAATCTTTTCGAGAAGATGCTCGATGCCAGCCTCGGTGAGGAAATTATGGTGAACGTAAGGCAGTATGGCTTTCGACCAGGGCGGTCGACGGTCGATGCAGTCGACGCGGTGATGAAAATTGAAGATGCAGCAGCGACAGGCACTTTGAGGTCATACAGGATTCCGGTGGTAATACTCCTTGACATACGAAATGCCTTTAACTCCCTCAGCTGGGACTCCGTCTTCTGGGCGCTAAGGTGGTGGGATGTTGGCGGCTATCTTAGGAGGATGTTGGAAGACTATCTTAATGATAGGAAGCTGGCATACAAGCTTGGTGACGCTGAAATCTGGTTCCAGTCCACGTGTGGGGTGCCCCAGGGCTCCATTTTGAGTTCCCACCTATGGAATATCGTGTACGATGCAGTCCTCCGGTTTCGATACCCGTGAGGAGACACCTCTATTGCTTACGCTGATAATTTGGCCTTGGTGGAGGTGCCAAAGACGGAAGAGGAAGTGACACGTGCCGCGAATGCCGCTATCACTATAGTCGGTAAGAGGATGGCCAGGGTGGGATTCCATCTGTCCTGCGATAAATCTCTGTTTGTTCTAATGACGGGAAAGAGGCGACCTTCCCAATTTCGATGGAGGGAGCGATGGTCCAATCACGGGAGGCCGTCAAGTATCTTGGGAGGTGGTTGAATCATAGGCGGTCATTCACTCGTCACGTCCAGGCAGTGAGTTAGAAGCTGGGCAGGCTTTCAAGAACTTGCTTAAGTTACTATCGAATGTTGGAGGGCCCGTACGTCGAAGAGGAGGCTGTACGCGCATGCGGCGACTTCGATCCTCCTCTATGGCGCCCCAGTGTAGAAGAGAGCAATAGTGGTAGGGCGTAACAGAAGATTTTTGGAGGGAGTACAGCGCCGTAGGTGGTGTAGCATACGCCTCGGTTTTGACTGAGGCGTTGCTGGTGGTGACTGGGATGCCGCCACTTCAATAGCTGGTGGCGGCTCGTGCGTAAGTTTATCAGGGTATGTCTAAGGACGATATCAACGCAACTGTCTACAGAGATTGGCAAGCCAGGTGGGGTGCGCCCACGAAAGGGAGGTAGACGCATCGTTTGACAACGCACATTGAGCCGTGGGCCGGGAGGAAATTTGGCGAACTGGGATTCTAGTTGGCACAATTCCTAACCAGCGATGAGATCTTTCGTTCATACCTGTGTGGACGAAGAAGAACTGAAGGCCCCTTCTGCCCCTACGTCAAAGTTAGACAGGCCGGAACACGTGATATTCCAGTGCACGGGGTGGGACGAGGAAAGCCGCGACTGTGCTGTTGTAACTGGGCATCTTGAAGTGGGGACCATCGTTGGAATGATGTTACACAGTTCGGTGGACTTCGACACTGTGACGGGTTTTGCGTCGGGAATACTGCAAGTGCAATATTGGTAAGCGAGGAGGTGAGGGTCAGCTTCGTACGGAGCTGCCGCTCGCCCGTGCTTGCACGGGTGGTCAGTTGTGATGAAGTGTGGAGACTCTCGAGCCCCTGAGGTAAAAGACTGAGTCCCGGCGGGGCCATCCCTTCTCGGGTGTCCCCGTTAGACGCGAAGCCCAAAGGACCGTGCCTTAGTTTCTGGGTGATGGTGGCCAGGAACGGCATAGCCGGGCCTGGCTTTTGCCTCATCTTGCAGCTAGAGGCGAAGGTACCTCCTGAAACCATGTTCATGCTTAATTGGGGGTCTAGTTCTGGGAGACAGGGTTTAACAAAAAATACTTTATATTTATAAAACTGGCTAAAAACCTTGTGAATCCATGCTGCTCAACAATGTTATTAGTAGAAAGTAATGTAATACATATTTTTTTAAAATTTGACTAAAAGCCTATTCTACTTACAACACGTCACACCTCCAACCCTCTTGTTTTTTTTTCCTACCATAGGTAAAATACATGCTCAAAAGCTAGTTACAGTCTGTCCAGACGTTCTATTGGACAGATTGGGAGGATTTTTTTTATTCTGCACAGAATGGCCCGCAGATATGTCATCAAGCATAGACAGCCCTTCAAAGTGAGTAATAATCTTGTGAGTAATAATCTCAGAATTTTCCTCAATTAAGAAGTAATAAATGAGGATTTTTTGAGAAATTCTCATAGGAGACTCAAGTTTGGGGTCTGATGATGTTTCTGTGGGTCACTCTAAGCAGAATGAAAAAATTCAGCCGGATCTGTCTAGTGGAAATAGGTTTTCAGCCTAATTTTTTTAATATATAATATAGATGACATGAGAATAGTATTTGTGTTTTAATTAGAAAGATAAAGTATGTATGATTTACATAAAAAAATAGATTGACCAAAATTATATCAATGATGTTAGTTACGTTATCCTCTAAGTTTTCATTTCATTTTTACCCACCTTCTTTCACAGAATAACTATGCCATGCTATATATGTAGCATGTATATATGTATATATATTCATATATATATATGTATATATATTCATATATATATATGTATGTATATATATTCATATATATATATATATATCTGTGTGTGTGTTTATGGTGTTACATACATACATCTCCAATCTTCATGGCAGATTAATAATATATCCTCATTCCATCGATTAGGCTGAAGAAGTAGTGTTTTTATACAGTTCCAAATTAAAAGAGGTCCCATCACTCAGTAGTTTATACTAAATGCATATTTTGTTTAAATTCATACATTGGTGTGGATAAAATAATGACTGGAGTTGGAGTGGGGAGAACTGTTTATTGCCTGCATATTTGATCATTGCGCCTGTGTCGAGCACTGAATTTTGAACAAGGTTGAATAATCATGTATTGTTATTTGGTAAAATGTAGATAATAGTTGAAAAATGTGTATTTGTAATGGAGACTTATTTAGAGATGAAATCTCATGTTGCATATCGATGAAAGTTCAGGGAGAAATTTGAAAAGGAAACAACAGTGAAAAGTGTTATTTAGAAGTTAATTAAAAAATTTTGTGAAACTGGTTTGGTGTTAGATCAGAAACATGTTCAACACAGTTCAGTTTTAATGATGCAAGGTGTACAGGACATGAAAGTGACAGTCACAAGATATTCTCATAAATTTTTGCAGAGACTAGACTGGGAAAAGAACTTCACTAGGTTCAGTCCACATTGCAGTGTGGAGAATGCTCAAATATTATCTGTATCGAATGCAAGTTTCCTTGAGCTAACAAATGCTGATTTGTCTAAAATGGTTCAAGAACTTCATTAGAGGTAGTAGTATTAGCATTTTAGATCAAGTGTTTTTCATAAATGAACCATGGTTTCACCTCGTGGGTATGTTAATATTCATATCTACCGAATGTAGGATACTGAAAATCTGCTCATTTTCTTTGAATCTCCAGTACACCTACAAAAAATAGGCATATGATCTGCAGTTTCAAGGCAGCGAATAATAGTTTTTGAAAAAACTGTGGAAACTGACATCTACCAAGAAATTATCCTACAGTTCATAGCCTTTCTGCAAGAGAATGAGTGTGACTGCTGGTAGCAACAGGACAGTTCCACTTGCCATAGAGAGCTTGCTCTACTGTAGTGATGTTAACAGTATTTTTTAGGTGGAAGAATCATTTCTAAAGGATTGCTGCCATCAAGATTCCCTGATCTGACTAGTCCAGGTTACTTTCTGTGGGGATTATTTAAAATAAATTGTTTGTAGAAAAAAATCTAAACACCTGCAGGAATTGAAGAAAAACATTACCATCGCCATCCAGGAAATAGACAGGGTACAGATAACAACAGTAGCCAGGAACATGATTAAATGTATTGAAAAGTTCATAAAAGTGGATGGACATCATTTTCAACGCCTTCTGAAAATTATTATGTAAGTATTTGCCAATAAGCTATTATTTACAGACTAAACTAAGTAATGGGACCTTTTTAAGTTGAACAACTGTATTTAATATATTTATCTTATCATTATTTCTTATTTTTATATTTAAACCATTAGTATTGACTTCAAACATATCAATTTTTTATCTGATAAAAGATTTATTTATTTAAACCTAAGTAGAATAATATTTTTTACCTATTAAAATCTGTATATTCCATTCCTTCTTATATGTTAGCTTTAAAAAGGATATCTCATCAACTCCAGAAGTCTTAGAGATATTTTGGTTAAAGTAAAAGAAAAATTACTTTCTAAGATATTTTTATTTTTTGATCTTGATTACATTATTCTCCAAAAGTAAGCTGCTGTTCTCCACTGTTTAACTATTCTTTGAAATTGAAAAATTGTGTAATAAATTACATCTTTCTCTAATGTAAATATGGTTGGTGGTCTCTTAATAAAAATTAATTCATCATTATTGTAATAAATAAATAACTATAGTAAAAAATATTAACTATTTGGATGTAAAAGTCATCAGCTTTTTATTTAGTCACTGTCTTACAGCAAAATAGCATTTATTATATTATTTATTTTGAACATGAATGTAATTAAAAACGGTTTGTTAATAATAAAATGAAATTTACTTAAAATGTTATATGTTTCAGTAAAAACACTTTAATCCTGAATCATTCATAAAGGTAACAATGTTTATCACTACACTGGTTACAATGCCCTGTCACTTTTTAAATGAAATCTACTTGTCTTTTAAAAATTGTACGTTAAAATAAATTACTCATAATGATTTTATAATACCATAATGAAGTATTATATGTAGTTCAAGTATTGTACTCAACTAATAAGAATACACATTTACTTGGATAAAGATCGTTTTTTATTTTAAGATAATAATAACAAAACAAATTTCATTAAATTTTTTATAGTTTATATTTTTTTAAATAATTATTATACCATATAATTACTGCAGAAAGAAAAATTGTAATGTAAGTATAACAATTAAATATTTACTTGAAAGATAATAATATATGCATAATTATTGACAATCTATAAACAATAATTTGTTCCATCTGGCTACACCATAACTCTGTACAATAACATTTGGTTATGAATGGCTAAACAATTTGAAAGCACTTGCACAGCTTGATCAAGTACTGTTATCGCAAGTATATTGTTTATTATGTCTTTAACAACTGTGATATAATGATGTAACTGAATCATCCTTGTTTATACCCACAGTTATTAAATTTTAGGGTAAGAAAATAATATATTATTAATCTTCTTACTTTAAGTTATATCTGTATATATCATTTACATGTAAAACTCATCTACCAAAATCCAGGTTTCTCAAATAAATAGTATTCTCATTCTCATTTAAAACTTCATTAATATATTTCTGGCTTATATATTACAATATTGTCATCAATTAAGTAAAAATTTTTAGCTGATTTATAAAGAATTTGGAAATTGATACTGTGCCTGGTCATGTTTATATAGTCAGGTTTATGCACATATGTATAAATGTAAGTATACAATTTTCCTCCCACTCTACCAAATGCAAATCTAAACCGATTTTGATTAAACTTGTTGGGGTGATGTAAACGTATTAGAAATAGAGCACTGTTGATTTTTAAGTGAATTGGTTTACAGGAACCAGAGTTAGATCCAAAAAAGTGGGGGTTTGGGTAATTTTGAAGGTTAATTAAAACCAGAAATTTACCCTTCTGATACTCTTAACTACAGCAGGTTTTTTTTTTAATCTTCATATTTACTTTTATAAGCATCAAAAAGATATAAATTTTTCTATTTGCTTGGTGAGGAATCTGGATCTATATCAAATGTATATAATTTTTTTCATTTCAGCTGCTACTAAATATAAAACCCAATTAAATGAAAATTCAGGTTTTTGTCATTAATTTATCTCTACTTACATGCAAAATGCATGTTTTTAAAAGATAACAACAACAAACACATTTATGCGTACATGATATTAATCCATTTTGTAATGTACCGTAAAAATTTCATACCTTAAACAGATAATAACTATAAGAAATATAATTTTTATAAAAAAAATAATGGATTTAATAAATGAATTTAGCGAAATGAAGACTTCCAATTTGTTATTTTGGTAGCAATAAAAAAAGGATAATTTGAAAAGCTAGGAAGAGATGAGTGAAGTTTTATTATAGAAAAATAAAAACTAATTTTCTGAAATCTTACAGAAGATTAAAAAATTTAAAAAAAATTATTTAAGATATAGGACTGATAATCATTATCATACTGAGATACAAAAAAAAAATTTAAGGGCCTAGAAATTAAAGGAAATTACAGAAAATATTTATTGTGAAATATATATAACAAAAACAATACAAAACAAAAAAAAAACAAATTTTAAAAAATTATTCATAATTACATACATAAAAAAAAAAACTATAAAATTTTATTAAAAGAAGACAGAACAGTTTAAATAGTGAAGATCATGGTTCAAGTGAAATAGTTGCTGATTTAAATTGTTAATCCTTCAAAAAAAATATATTTACTAAGTACGCAGCACATATTGTATTCACATGAAAATTAATTAATAACTGAGAGTTATATTTATGCATTTTCATTTATTATAGAGATACTTATATATATATTAGTTTACATGTTTAGTAAAATAATTGTTAACAGTTTTTGTATTTGTTAACTTGAAGGAAGACAAAAATTTTAATTTTTGCATCTACACCTTTCTGCCTCTTAAATGTAAAACAGTGATTTTTAATGATAGGATTTCTTTTGTCAATTTTTGTAACCTGTTAATTATAACAACCAACATATTAGTTGCTATTAGTTTTTTACATCCAATTTTGTCTGAGTTACGTTTGTCTTTCTTTAAACTGATTGGTCATATTGGAAACCTTTTAATTTTTAACCTTTTAACCTTATAAACCTTTTCCTCTAAACATCCGTCTAAAAACAAATTAACTGAATCTGAATGTTTTAATATATAACCTAACAATATAGTTTGTCTCTTTATGTGATCTGCCACAAATTTTTCTCCTTACATATTTATCTTAAAGTCTCTTCAATCTCTTTTTTGTATCATATCCACCCAGTTTTCAACTTTCTCCTGCAACACACTTCATTTGAAAAGGTTCTATTCTTTTCCTATTCTCCATGTTTTATCACCATAACACTTCACATGAATATTTTTAAGAATATCTTCCTAATTGTTAGATCAATATATGATACCAGCAGATTTCTTTTTCGCATGAAAACTCCCTTTTTTGCCTGTCTGCTGTTGATCTGTACATTACTATATGATTTTACTACTTACATAACAAAAGTAAGTATATACTGATGGTTATTTTCATGTTAAAGCAAATTTTCCAGAAGCAGCATGAATTTAATTGTGAAATTCATCTTGCATTCATTGATATGGAGAAGACATTTAATAATGTGGATCACAGTTTGATGTGAGAAATTATGGAACAGAGGGATTATCCAAAATATTTAGTAGCTCTAGTTAAGCTAGAGCTTCTAGTTAAGCTAGAGCTACTAGTTATGATAGCTCTAGTTATGATAACTCCACCATAGTTTTGTCATTGAAGGGCAAGATAACACAAAATATTTCAGCAAATAAAGGAATTAGACAAAACTGTTATGTCTCACCAACTATTTTTAATATACACATTGATAACTTGTTACAAACATGAGAAAATAAATTTTATTTTGTTATTAAACTGAACAATGATGAGAAGTGCAGTTCACTATTATTTGCTGATGATATGGCTGTAGCTCAAGAAAGTAAAAAAGAATTACAAAAAGTACTTTACAGAACGTTTACATGTTACAGTCTTACTAAATCAGAAACAAAGACTAAGATTGTGGCATTGGTGGAAATATGTAAGTCATTTTTCCACAAATGTCATCAACAATCAGAGTACAACTAGTCGTTACAAATATTTATGATGTAACATTTCATATGAAGAGAATAATGACATTAAAGAGAAAGTTGTCAAATTCCAAAATATGACTGGAACAATCCACCACACATTAAGGAATAAAGTAAGGGTAGAAACTCATAAAGTTTTATAACTCATTGGTGATTTTGACTCTTTTGTTGCAAGTGAAACTTGGATGAACTCAAATAAGATGATAGCAGATTCAGGTTGCTAAAATGAAGTTTTTAAGAAGTACTTTGGGTTGTACCGTAATTGATAGACACAAACATTACTTTAAGTAATGTTACTTACAACATTATTTTGATAAAACATTACTGGGAGTTTCATCTATAAAACAAAGATTAACCAATTACAAGAGACGTTGGTGCAGTCATTTGCAAGGGATGAGTCCCCACAGATTGCCTTTAAGGAGATATGTATGTATATATCCTGCTGAAGGGAAAAGAGATGTTGGAAGACATTTGAGGAGATGGATACTGATACAGAGTCAATAACCAAATTCAAGAACAAGAAAAAATAAGTTAACATCTAAGAGTCATCTTTTGAAAGCCGATACATTCCTTAAAATTCATTTTCTAAATTATTAATATTGTTATGTAAATTATTTAAGGATTAAATAATGATGTACAACATTAAATTGCTAATGTTTATCTTTCATTGCAATAATTATATTTTTACCTGTCTTATCATTGTTATACTGTTGGCTGTTTGCTAAGTGGTGAAGTCAATTATTTCAATTATGTAGTGCATGTATTGGCTATATTTGTCACTTACTATTCAATATTTTCATCCAACTTGGATATGATTAACTTAATTTGTAAGGTGCCAGATAAATAAAATGCTGTTTGTTTTTTTACAAGCCAAAGGAATTTTATTTACATAATCCTATGTTTTGCATACAAGGTCATGAAATGTCTCTTTTGTTAAGCGTCAGAGATGATAAATGGCATTGTGCAAAGGCAAGTTGTCGCAATTATTCTTTAAGGAGCAGACATGGCTGCAATCCAGCAACCGAAACTGGAAGTTGTTTATTTCCTGTATGCATGGAGTAGGGAATATACCAGTTTTAAGTTTTATAACAAAGAGTTTGATATAGATAGTATCATTGTAACTGACTGGAAAGATTTTTTAAGGGAAGTGTGTTTAGAAATGTTACTCAATAGCCCAGTAATTATAGGCAGGAATGGTTTGAACATGGAAATAAATGAATTTTTTTTCAAGGCAAAAATACAACATGGGAACGATATACCTTCAGCATTGGGTGTTTCTGGGAATTTTCTGAGAAACAAAAGAAGTTTTGTATATGTGGTTCTCGATTGAACAAAAGACACATTACTAAGTGATATAAAGGTGTGTATTAGATCTGGGATGAACATAATTTCCGATTGATACAATTTTACACAAATAGTTAATCATTCTATTAACTTTCAAGATCCAATCACTGTGCATTCAAACACAGCAGAGAATATATGTGCAGTAACAAAAAGACAAAAACACAAGGAATGTGGTACATCAAAATTTATGCTAGACTCCTATATTATGGCTATTTTATGTGGCACCAACATAATATCACTGACTCATTTGATCAAATTTTGCTGGATTTTCCTTTCGGCCTCCACAACAGTGAATTTAAATATACTGTTAGGGAATATAAATATCCTCCTAACAGTAAATATATAATATATAAAAAACAAACAGCATGTTATTTATTTGGCACCTTGTGGATTAAGTTAATCAAACCATGTTGGATGAAAATAATGAATAGTGAATGACAAACACGTTTTTTGCTATTATGGTAGCAATTTAGAAAATGTGTCCACTTTTGAGACAAGATCCATAATTAATTTCTTATTATCTTTTTTCACATCTCATAACCTTTTTTTTACTCTTACTGGTGTATTTTCAGATTAATCATCTCTTTAGTAATAGATTCTTGCAATTCAGAATTTATTCTAGCTTAATTTTGGTATACTAAAAGAACATTATCATCAACACACCTCAACATATTTTTAATATTTATCTTCCACTAGCGAATACAACTTTCTCAATCAATACAGCTTATACTCCCTACTTTATAAAATGCTAAGAAAATGCTGAAAACATGAAAATTGCAATAACTTGAGACCTAATTGATCTACTGGAATGGACAATGGCTTAAAACACTTGGAAAATCTAGTGACACCTAGTAAAGCCTCACCCAAAATTTTTCCTCAAATCTATCTGAGTCGAGATATGAGCAAACACTGTTTCTCCAGAAAAATTCCAAGGAATTGGAATTCAACCAATGGTTGAATATGACTGAATGGCTAAATTTTGGCAAACCACCTGTAAAATCTGGCAAGAAAATTCCAAGGAATTGGAATCGCTAATGGTTGAACACGACTGTGGCAAAAATTTTTTTTTTTTATTTATTACATGATAAGAAAATGCTGACATGCTGGCTCCAAAACGACCAGGGGGCGCAGTTCTCTAGTAACTTTAAAATATATAAATTAGTGATAATGGAAAAAAAGAACTTTTGAAGGCTTTGTTACTTAATAAAAAGGATACTTATTCTATTACACAAATTGTTTAGAAGTAAATACGATAACAAAAGGAGAATTTTGAAAAAACAACCAGAATTTTAAGTTTTGGTAAATAAATGTTTGTGACACAATTATACTTTCTTTTTTTTTTCATTTAGGTACTCTTGGATGGTGTGATATTTGGCGTAACCCTCAACACGTGCTCTTCCAACTTGCTAATACGTGCTTCCTTATTTCATACGCCGTGCCTACTAATAGATATGGAATATTGTTTATGCATTCTTTATTAATTATTGGTGAGTAAACTTTATACTAGTTTAAAATTTCTTAAAATTAATAACTTTTCCATTTTAAATCTATTTATTCAGACTGACAATAAGTAGTTAAATCTTTAAAAAACAAATTAAATTTTCTTAAAATTAAAATTAAAATTTTCACTCTCAAAATCATAGAAATGTCACTAAAAATCATTTCTGAGCTATCATATAGTTTCCCCGTTGTTATAATCTATGTTATTAATGGTGCCCACCTTAAAATAGTTAGAAAATCTCTTTAATATATGATCAGAAGCATACCTGAATTGTAAGTTTGATAAGTTCATTTGTAAGTTTGATATTATATTTGTACTGACAAGGGCAGGCAGTCAGCTTACAATATAGTTTATTGATGCACTTTTGCTGAGTGTTAGGAGCGGATCCTTACTTTTAAATCCAAAATGGCAGCTTCCAACTTGGCTCCATTTAGAAGTAAACTGCATTTAATGATTTTTGAGTGATTTAAGTAACTTATTTGTATACATACAAATCAACGCAGTAGGAGTAGCCAAGTAGCAACCATTTCAGTCTCATAATCAAGAGGTATCAGATCCGAGTTCCTGTCATTTTTTAACTTGTTTTTCTTACATATACCTTAATGTTTCCTTTTTGAAGCAACCTTCCAGGCACATGCCAATATCATTTCTCTTTTGCTTTTTTCCATATTTCTGTAATTTTCTCAAAGTAAAGCTATTTTTCTTCTTTTTTCCATTTTATTATATGGATGGATAAGTTCTTCACTATACAGTTAATATTATTATTATCACCTTTTATGACCGCAAAGGATCAATTTAATCAATCCATTATCCAAGTCTTTTTGATGGGACTGTTTGGGCCTTGCAGTCCTCCTAGTACTTTTTCATATGTTTCGATCTTTATGCCCTATTTAGTGTTAAACATGTTCATGTTGTGAGTTTTTTCTTGTGACTGTTAAACAAGTGTTTTTGTTTTTGATTTTCTTGTTTAGTTTTATTTTATCTCTGGTGTAAGGCCAATTTCTTTCAGATCCTATCTTATTTCTCTGATCCATCTGCATCCTGTCTTGGTGTTTTTCAAGTCGAGATTGTACTATATTGCTGTTTCAGAAGTCTTGAATCGTGCATCCTCATGATATGTCCAAAGAATCCTAGTATTCTCTTATGCATGGTCATCAGTGATAGGTTCTAAATCTTTGTACACAACTTTGTTGGGCACAATCCACCACTGTCCATCTTTCAGGTACTTTTTATTGATGCAGGTTCTTCAGATTTCTCTTTGGATCTTCTAGAGTCTGTCTTTGATTGTTCATTTAGCTGGAAGAGTGTTTCTGCTGCATAAGTGGCTTCTTGTTCTATAACTGTGTTATAGTGTCTTATTTTTATTTTATTGATAGGCATTTTTTATTGTAAGTGTACCAGGTTAATTTTTGAACTTTAGCTAGTTTGTTTCTTCTTATTTGGGTTGAGGTTTTTTCGTTTAGGTTGTTTTTTATTATTTCTCTGAGGTATTTAAATTGGATTACTATTTTGATTTTATTACCATTTATGTTTACTTTTTTTAATTGTGTTGGTTTTTGAGGCATAATTTCTATCTTTTCAAATGATATTTTGAGGCCACCTTTATTTTGAAATTCTAATATCTGTTATTTAGCTTCGTCGATGTCATTTGGTAGCAGTCCCAAGTCATCACTGAAACCAAGACAGTTTTTTTTTTATTTTTCCACCTATTTTTACTTCTGGGGAGCATTTTTTAAGCCATTCCTTCATTACCATTTCTAGAGCACAGTTTAATAATAGCAGTGAGAGTGCATCTCCTTAGCGCAGTCCTGTGTTTATCTCAAATAGTTCTGAGGGCTCACCTCTGAATTTTACCTTCAGCTTAGTTTTATAATTATATAGTACCTTATATAGTATTATATTTGTTTATTATATAATATTTATAATAATATGATTTAAAAGAATCTAGAAAAATGATATGAATTTCATATTTGCTGATTATTATTTTATTCAAAATAACAATTATTAATCAACAAACAAATTTTGGTTTTATAAAATTTGAGAAAGTTAAAAAAATAAATTTAAAAAAAAATGATACAAAGATTTGAACTTGGGACCTATAGATTAACAGCTGTCACTATTGTTTTTGTAACTACACATAAGCAGTTTGAACCAATCAAAAATTTTTAAATGATTTATTCTGAAGTGAAGCCAAGTTGGAAGCTCCCATTTTGGATTTAAAGGTAAAAACCCCAGCTCCTACCTCCTGCAAAAGTGTATCATTAAACTCTTTGTAAGCTGAGTGCATGCCGTTGTGATTTAGTGGTTATTCTACTTATAAAATTTGCTTAATGAGATAAGTATATGTTGATTTTTTACAAGCTGATTTGCAAATAATCTCTGTTTTTGTAAGTATTACTTTATATGTGTCCTTTATTTTGAATATGTATCTTCCCAGTGTTGTATTTATCAACATTTTTCCTCATATTACTTTGACAAGTGTATATTCAGTTTTGAAATCAACATAATGATGTCCTTTCCTGAAAACTTCAGATAATCTTTGTCTGAACTTTGATTGATTTAAGTTAGTACAACAAAACTATACTAAAATGGAAAATACTACAATATCAAATGATTTTCTCTATTTTATTTACATGGGATTGCAAAAAAATAGAATTGCTACTGTTTAATCAGCTTTTTAGCAGAAATTACTATAAAAAGTATTGTTGTGAACTTAAAATAAATTGTTTATGTTTAACAAATAATTTAAATACACGATTAAAATGTCAAATACATTAATCACCAAGATAACTTAAAGATTTTGATACCAGGAATCTCAAAAACAGACCCAGCTTCATTACCACTGTTCTTCATATGCTCTTTGTGTAGCATCAGTAACAAGTATAAACCTGTTCATGGTAATATTTACTTAAAATTATTCTGGGGCTACTTAAGTTGTTGAGTATTCAACTGAATGTACCCAGTTTTAATTTAGCCTGATTTTTTATTTAAATTTATTTGACTCAAGTTAAATTAAGATAAAAGTAATATTGTGTTTTAATTTTCTTCAACAAAACTTTATACAGAGTACAAATAACTGTAAATAGGATATGCATTACTTTAAAATAGTTCATCCTTTTTAATCCAACTCTTTTCCTTGTTTCTTTTAGGAAATATAATTTTTTGTGATTTTTCATTTAGCATTGAGTTTTCTTTGCAGAAATATGATTCTAACTAGAATTCTCTGTAACCTATTTATTATTTAAGTAATACATAATTTATTTTACATTCATATTCTGGTGTTTTACATCTATTTAATCATTAAAGTATTCTGTAACCTTTTCTTTTTTATAGGATTTATGTTATTTTCTGTTTGGGCTTGGACAATTGTTTGTGCTCCTGATGTTTTTATATGGAATCTGTGTTTTACATTCCTCAATGCATTTCAACTTGTGTTTGTCGTTTATCAAATGAGACCTGTTAAATTTGATCCAGAACTTGAAGAAGTGTATCATACACTTTTCAGGCCCTTTAAGGTAATATATTTAATCTACAATTTATCAATAAGTTATGAATTAATTACTAATAATTAAAATTTTGCATAAATTTTATGAAAATGTATAACTGTAATTTTGTTATAAGTAAATTTGAAAATAATATGTTGAAAGATTTATGGTTTTCAACCTCCATATTGGAGTGGTAACATCATCTTTCAACTAGAAGATTCTAGATTTAAACCCCAGACATACTTAGCATTTTTTACCTACCACAATTATTATAATCAAATTTCTATGGACAAGCCTTATGTGATGTATTTGTCATAGGCAAACTGAAAAATTGGGCTTGTTGTAAACAGCCTATGACATTTTGCAATTCGCCCAGCAAATTAGAAAATTATCTAGCAAATTTCTAGTCAGCCTGATATTTTTCAGGCATATTGTAACGAGCCTATACAACATTAAGCTAAATAGAAAATTTGCAATTGTTTGCACATTTTTCTTCCAAAACAATGAGTACTTACAGGTTTTTGCAGAGAAGTTAAAAAATATAATCTTTTTTTTTTAACCTCCAGGACATTAGGAATTGCTTCAGAGGATGACATGAATGGGTATATAAATATAATAAAACCAAATATAATCTAACCAAACTTAACCTACTCTCACTTTGCTTGCTAATCTTTTCTTGCTAGTCAAGTTTAGCAAGCAAAGTGAGTATAGGTTAGGGTTTGGTTAGATTATATTTATAATTATAAGCAATAATGCTTATATTGGACCTCTATTTACCTCTGTTTCTCTTTAATGTGCAAATAATTGCAGATTTTCTAATTAGCTTAAAGTTGTATGGGCTCATTACAATAAGCCTGAAAAGAAATTGCTAGATAATTGCTGGGCGTGTTGCAAAATGACGGCATTCTTACAATAAGCCTGATTTTCAGTTCGCCTACATATTCATTATCGGATAAAAAAAATCTATAGTGATACAATTATTAAAAATAACTTAATTTAAACAGAATTCTGAAACGTAAAAAAGAATTTTGTTAAGGATATGTTCTAGTATAGGGTACTAAAGAAATTTTTTCCATCATTGGGAACTAAATTACTGAGAGGAAAAGAATAGTTTTAGCAGTAAATAATCTGACTAGATCCTTTAGTCATGATTACAGCAGCCTCTGCTTTACATCCAGAAGATTCTGGTTTTGAACCCTAGTGAAAGATTATGTATCACACATAACTGGAATAAGGCAACATTTATTGCTGGGATATTTAAATATATTGTTTGATTCCTTTATAATTAGGATATAATTTAAATGTTATAACACCCAAAGATGTGAGTGAATAAAATGTCTTTTTTGTCTAACTTTTAAGGTTTCAAGAATGCAGTTTAAGAAATTGGTGGGTACAGATTTTGCTCAAATTATGTCATTACATGCTGGTGAAGCGTATGCTATGCAGAACCTTACGAGAACTGATCGTTTAGGATTACTTCTTACTGGTAAAGTGAATGTTCTTTCAGATCAACAGTTCCTACATCCGATTCTTCCATGTGAATTTCTTGATTCGCCGGAATTTGAAAGTAGAGCTAATATGGATGATAAATTTAAGGTAAGTGTTTCATGTTTATTAGTTTGTTTTGATTTATGTAGTTCAAAATTAAAATTAAAAAATTATACATAACTCTTAGGAGTGAAACCTGAACTCTTAGAATTCAATAATTATTATAACAATTTATAATTTACGTATATATTAAGTTGTCGACTTTCATAGTTCACATATTGGTTTATATTTTCATAATTATTCTATTTACAGGTGTAGAAATTGTAAATAGGTACCTAAAATTCTTTTATTTTTAAATTCAGTTAAATTTAACCAAATTAGCTTTATTTTATGTTAACATCCATTAATTCTGAATGTTTCTGGATTTATAAGAATTTATTGCAGTATCTCTATCTTTATGAAGAATAATAAGATTAAGAGAGGATGATGAATGTAAAGAGACAGAGAATTTGAAAACTAGAGAACATGTACACAAATTAAGATCAGAATTATATCAAATCAAAGAGCAATTAAATGATTGGCAACAAAAAACAAACGAAATGATGACCAACTCCAACTTATGGAGAATATTGTTCGACACTATCAGAGGAGTAATGAACTAAAAGATAAAAATTTTTTGCAATTTATTAAAGATCGGGCACGTACGCCTCAGTGTATAAGTTGTTCTTGTTTTCAGTGACTCTGTAGTTAACTTTAATGTAGATAAAATTAAACAGAAATTCCAGAATAGTTAAATAAGACAGAAATTAAAGTGGAAAATCCAGAAATAATACGATTCTAAATTATAATTTCAATTAACATTAAATAATCAGATGTTTCACCAAATCTATTTTCATACGCACATATGTAATAATTCCTATTAAATTACATGCACACATTTATAAAAGTACATAAAATTTTATTTCACTAATAGTTTTTATCATTTTTTTTTATCATTGAATTATTACTTATTATAAAACTTTTTTTTACAATCACGGGTTAATAATTATTAAATCAATATATTTAAAATAAACAATTTTTTTAAATAAATAAAAAAAAAGTTAAAAAAAAGGAGATGAAGTCTGATTCAAACCGATGTGCCTTCCCTTGTTAGATCCAAATATCTCATTAATTACAATTTTATATGACTATAACTTTGGAACCAATGAAAACAAGCACCACTTATGGTATATTGTTGAAAAGCTCTCAACAAGCACTTATTACTGCAGTTAAGAAAAAGTTCAAAATCAAGATTTTTTTTTGGATTTTGGGCTTTTTTGGACATTTTTGGTTCAGTTGATTACAATTAAAAAGAGAGGTACACAACTAGATGTTACAACAGTCCTAAATCCAAAATTTCAACATCCTACATCTAATCGTTTTTAAATTATGCAAGGTACATACGTACGTACATACATATGTAGGTACATATAGATGTCACACCGAAACTAATAAAAATGGATTCAAAGATGATCAAAATGAATATTTTCGTTGAAATCTGAAAACCGAAATTTTTCATGATCATAATACTTCCTTTATTTCGTACAAGGAAGTAAAAATTTAGCCAAAATTTCACCTCTTCATTTTTTTTTTTTTTTTGGCTTCTCCAGAAGAAAGCCTGACACACTACCAGTCACACCATGGAGGCCAGTTTTACCTTCTTCCTAGAAAATTACAACTTTATTTATTTATAATTATGGCTGTTTCTTTATATTATTTAAACATTTTTAAAAAGTTATTTTTTTAAATTTATTTACCATTTAATTATTTTAAAAAAAATGAATTTTATCTGAATGCTCCCCCTTGAGTATGAGAGCCATACTCAAGGCTCATTTTCATTCATGAAAATGAAAAAAAATTGTTTTTTCAGTTTAAAATTTGTAGTGCTCAAAATGAATTTTATTAATCAATTAAGTCACTCAACTTTATATACCTTCCCTGCTAAGAAAATTCCAAATTAAAAAAAAAAAAATCAAAACAATTTTTTTTAATTTTGATTTTAATTTATTTAAAATTAATTTTTCGTGAGTATTTTTAATCATAAAAAAGTCCCCTGATGCATGAGTCCCCAAATAGCTTAAGTGATTGATTTGAAATATTTGATGGTATAGCCAGAGAGATTTTTTCAAAAATGAATTACATAACTTGACCGGCATATCCAGGGAAGTTATGCAAGCAATTCATCCTTGCTTTTTATTTAACCACTGTCCAACTTCTTAATCTATTTAACTCACTAAAAATGTTTGCTAATATTATAATGTTATGTTATTTTAATGTGTGCCAGTATGGCAGATCAGCAATAACATGTTAACCAAGTCAATTAAAGGTGTAAACAGGCAGTGTTAATTCAAGACCTATTTGGTCATTTTTTTCCACTACATAACAGTCATCAGGTGGTAGATATGCCATTAATATCTTCACCGGTAATGATTATCTTTAAAAGTAACATTTTTAAAATGAATAATGAGTTGAATCAGAGTTGTTTTAATAAATCTACATCAAATTTTATAATCATAAATTTCAATACCAATTAAGATAGCATATCAAATTTTGATAATCAATACGGCCTTAATAAACCTATTATTAAAACATTATCTCAAGAACTAAAACTGATATTTTTCAGAGATAATCAGTTACTGTTAATATGGTATAATCAATAGTATTAATAAAAATTTACTGACTGACTAATTTGTTTTTTTTTTTAAACTACTTATGTTAGTTTGAAGATAATCAGAACATATGAACCAAATGTAATTTTGTGGTACTTTTTATCCAATCATGGATATGATTGGATTTCATATGTCTATGAAATGAGGCCAATTGTAGTATAAACTTTATTATTTTTTAAGATAAGTTACCTTAATTTTCTTTTAATTTCAGGTTTCAATAGTTGCTGCAACAAGTTGTCGGTATGTATACTGGCAGAGAACAGCATTAGAATACCTTTTTGTTAAAGAAACATATCTTGCTACAGTAATGTCAACATTAGTAGCAAGAGATATAACCACTAAATTGTATGCAATGAATAATAAAGTAAGTGAATTTGTTTGCTAATTTGTAATGTTACACAATAAAATATTGCATCTGCACATTAAAATTTTATGTTGTTGCATTTATGTACGTTAATATGTACTTGTTAACATACTCAACGAGTATGTTGAAAAGTAGTGCAAGTTTCATTGTCATTGAGTTAATCCTTTCTGTACATCAATTTGTCTTGTATTCAATATCCCTATATATATATATATATTCACTTCCATTCTTTCTTGTAATTTTGGTAACTTCACTTATTTTCTACATTCCTATTTCTCAATAATCCCATCAAATTTCTGAAAAGGCATTTTAGCCTACAATATGAAATATCACCAAGAAATATGATATAATTTCACTGGAAAGTATCCTAGCCTTTGGTGAATATCATTGTAGTGATACTAAATAATAACAATGTTGTAGCGCTAATAACGTACCACTAGAGGGCCCAGACCTTAGGATGCATTTCAAAAAAATCTAAAAATGATTATGAAATCTAAATTCATGTTAATGAGGGTTTTAGTGTGCAACTAAAACTTAAACCTTCATGAAATTTAAATGATATTAATTGTAAAAATGTTTTTCACTTATAGTTTATTTTTTAATTATACTTGAAAACTGATAACCTTGTTAAATTTACTGTAAGTAACTTTGAAGTTTACTGTATTTAACTTTGAAGTTGGTTTTTGAGTGTTCCTCAATACATTTGCTTTCAGTCTTTCATGGCTATTGTATTTGTATAGCCTTGAGCCAATATATTGTTATATATGTACTTAAACCAACACATGTATAATGTCTTCATTAGCATATATCTTGCAATTAAAGATGGTAAGAAATTATGAATGTACAGTGGTAAATAATGACATGTTTGTAACAACTTTAAAAAACTCTTTAGTAATTAAATAATATTCTGAAACCATTGGATTATCTTGGAAAATGCAAAATGATATGCAAGTTTTGTTTTAAAGTTACAATAACTTGAAAATTAACCACATGATAATTTATTAGGTGACAATTAACTGTTGGTAATAATGTAATAGTTAATAAAATAGAATGAATAAGAGTAAAGCATTACTACCAATACTAATATTCAAGAAAACAACAGTTTTTGTTACTTTCTAGATTGTTACAGAAAAAGGGCTTCATTTAGATATTCGATTACCTAGCGTAACATCTTCGTTGACATCTTCTGATCGTAAAAGTCCTTCATTCAAAGCTCTTAAAAGACACAGTGCACTTTTATCAGTAGGATGTCCAAATTCACCAGACTCTGGTAAGTGAATAAAAAATTTGTTATTATAAATTTAATAAAAATGAAGTTGTTTCATGTATAAATAATTTATTTCAATTAATCATAATTTACTGCAACATTACTATCTTTTTTCTGCTAATTATACATCATGCTATATCTAAATGTGAATCAATTCGTGTTTTATTTGTATGTCTAGTGTAACTTCTTATCATAAGTTTGACAAGTATGATTGGAAGAATGCAGTAACTTTAATATTAATAAATTAGTTGAATGTTTTTTAATTAATACTAAGCCTAAGACCTCCCTATTTCTAACCAGGTCAGTATTACCAAGTTATCTATTAGTCATAAGTGTGTGTCCATAAATAATGTATATTTTTTCAAACCGAATACAAATGAAGATATCTTAAGCCATTTCTGCCAGAGCAAGCAAAATGGGCATTATCCAATAGAAAATAACAATCAATGTAAAGAAGCTAAAAAACAGAAAATTTATTATACATTTCAAATAAAAACAATCACGTCATGTGAGGGAAAAATAATGCGTTATTAATTCCCATCTAATCCCTAAAATAATGCAAGAAAAAAATGATGCACATAGCAGCATGCTGCCATCATGCAGTTTCATCCCCAAACTCCTAACATTCCAAACTCATCGACCCATCCGCTCTCATTTTGTCAGTCGCCATTGTTATGAAATCAAATACACCTGTTGTTTCAATGCACTTAAAGAACATGCAATGTTGAATTTTTAACAGCGGCAAAAGGGAACATTATAACATTTATCATTGTCTAAAAGTCATTTATGGTGATGAAACTGTTTATTGAAATACTGAAGTATGTGGGTAATAAAATTTTGTACATCAGAGAAGCTGGTAAAGCAAATATGTACAGCAACTGAATAGAAGCAACAAAAGGAGGTTGATGAATCAATTCAAAATGACCATTGCATCATACAACAACCCACACCCAGTAAAGTAAGGCATATCAGAAGTAGGACACAATATTGTACAACTGAGTTACCATAAAATTTATTTGTGATAGGTGCCTAGCAAACTCACAGAAAAGAACAATGAACAAAAGGAGTGTTTTGAACAGTTTTTGAAATGCTATTCAAGGGAAATGACCTCCTTTTCAATATTGTGGTGGAGAAAAAAATTTGGGTGCTTCATTGCAATCCAGAAGAAGAAAGCAGAGCATAGAATACCAGCATTTTGGTTTGCCATAATAAAAAAAATTCATGACACAATCTTCTGCAAAAAAGGTTCTTTTGACAGTACTCTCAATTCCAAAGTTATGTATATGACTGAAAGCTGGGCTGACTATAAATTATGTATGACACATAGACACGTTGAAACATCTTAGGGTTTGACAATCCAGGGAGCCGATAATTCTGCAGTGCATAATGCTCACTCACGCACACCACATGCAGCCGTTGAGGCTCTTATAAAATTTGAATTTATTCCACACTCTCAATACCCATCAGATTTGAAGCCTTGTGATTTTCACTTCTTTCCATAATTAAAGAAGGATTTTAAGGATATTCATTTCACCACAAATGATGAATTTAAGGAACTTATGGAGGTCATAGATCAAGGAAGGACCACCAGCATTCTTCATTGATGGAATAAGAAACTGGTTTACAGTTAGAAGAAATGAGGTAACTATGTGAAAAAGTAAGTGTAACTTTTTGTAGCAAATAATATCTACGTATTTGCCATATTTGTTTCATGTCAGCTACGTTTAATTGTGCATTACATTTCAATCAACTCCTTACTAAGAAGCTGTATAAGACACTAGGGCAAAGTTACACTGGGCTCTATTTACAAAAGTTTTCTCTGGTTTTGCTATATACTCCATTATTATAGGTGGCATAGCATATTACCCAAACAGGAATAATAGTCAGTAATTTTCTTTACATTCCACTGCATAATATTTTTAAAGATATTCTCTCCTAGACCATTGATTCTGAAACTTTTCCGCCCACTACCCACATTGAGAATCAAACATTTTCTAGCCCCCCAAAATTTTTAAACTTACCATCTGTTAAAAACAATTGCAGTTGCTGTTTTTATGATGCGCTCTTAAAAACAACAATTGCAGTTATTGTTTTTAAACATGGTATATCCTATTTCTGAGTTGAAACTTACTTTATAAATGAGAGCAATTTCTCACTGACTTTTTTTAATTTTATGATTTTTTGAAATCTGAAGTGTACTTTCAAAAAGAATTAAGCTTTAATTTTTTTTATTTGTCTCTCTAGGCCTCTTGGTTTCAAAGTTAAAGAACTTGAATATAATCATTTTTATCATAAAATATAGGTGTCCCTTTAATTTTCGGTACTAGTGTGTAGGTATTTAATTTTAGTTTAAAATTTCAGGAAAACATAATTTTTTCCTTTTTTTTTAATCAACCATTGCCTTTCTAGACTGCCTAAACACCCCCAATTTTCTGTGGGCCTTCTACCCCCCTCCCAGAAGGCCTCCAGTGCCCACAAGGGGGTGTTATTGCCCACTTTAAGAATGAATGTCCTAGAGTGATAAAAAATACTGAAACTTTACAGTCAAATCTGAAATGTTGCTTTTATTATCTTATACAGAATATTATATAGTTTGAAACACTTTTTAAGACTATACTACATTCTAGGTTAATCTCTAACTTATTTTGTACTGTGTTGAGAATTCATGGAAAAGGGGTGTGTGAGTTTTTATCATTATCTTGTATTGTTTATGTTTTAATAGTATTGTAATTAAATTTTGTATTTTAAGAAATCCATTTTGTAAATGTTTTGTGGTGACTGAAATACAAGAAACAAAATTTGTTTTTGTAAATTCTGAACATTACAATTATTTGGCCACAAGAAAAATTGGTATAATTTGGTAATAATATCTGGTAATATAAATCTGGTATAATAGTGGTATATTTGGTAATAATAAATTGTTATAATCTCCTAAAACTAAATTGATTTTCTGGTAAGCACTAAATTAAGATTTTTGTTTATTTTCTTAATAATTTTCATACATGAATTTTTCTTAATATTTTCAAATAAATTACAAGTAACAATTTTTTTTCATTTTTAAAGATTCATATGTTAATTCTGCGTAATATTCATATATATTGTCTTCAATCTTCAAGCGAAAATTTGAGTCGCTGCAGAAGAGGTGACTGACTATGAATATAACAAATAAGACCCTTAAATTTTTCCTTTCTGATTTAGAAGCATTGCATATACAGCAATAAAACTATTGAATAACTTATCTTCAAAATATAGAAATTTGCCTTTCACTGGACCTTTCAGAGCATATTAGCTGCACCTTCTTCAGTGGCATTATGGGTAATGCTGTTATTATAAATGTATATCTTAAAAAGTTTAGGAAACCTCTTAAATATGTAGTAAAGTAATACATTACTACATTTCACTGCAGAGTATGAACATACAAATCATCCATCTTTCCTGAATTCAACATATCCAAAATAACAACAAATTTTTCAATACACAGATACACAAACTTTTAAATACAATTAAAAACTTTTTAAAGTTTTAAATACAGTTGACACACTTATCCACAATGCCTTTAACCACCTAACTTAGCTCCATTGCACACAACATAATAAAACAACTGGTACCTGTTACTGACAACCCACCCATATTTACAGAAAACATGTCAAATAAAATTCCAAATTAAATCAAAAACTCATCCAGCAACAGAAAATACATTAAAGTAATATTCATTAACCAACAGGTATAGTAAACTGCGAACATTTTCATGAAATAAAAATGTTCTCACCTGTTTTTAAAACAAAACAGTTTTTGTAAACAGCTACCAAAGCACACTAGATCACAGAATTATTAATAAATCACAGTAATCCAGGAGTATATAAATCAAAATGCATAATTGTGCTAAATATTGTATTGTCATTTACCCACAAATACAAACACATACAGTAACAACAAAATCAAACATTGAAAATTACATAATAGAAATAGGACAAATGTATAAAAAACATTAATTACAACATTCTGATTTTTGAGATACCAACAATTTCCAAGATATCAGCACATGTAAGTAATTTAAATCATACAAGCATACAACATTTTCCAAAAGAACATATTAATTAAATACAATGTAGATAGAACATATTGTACAATCACATATTTCGGCGATTTCCTAATCTATCAAACCAACAATTATACTTTTTGGTATCATGATAAGTTAACAAATAATGCAATAATAGAAAAAAAACATAATAATGATTAGAAACAGGTGATAAAGCTGAAATTTATGGTATTCCTTTGAAAAATAAATCTTGAAAATTCTTTTTAAATTTTCTATTTGAGAAGCTCATTTCCTTGATGTCTCTTGAAAAAATTGTTGAAATTAATATTTTTGATGACTTTATTCAGGATTTTCTCCTCTTTAGGAGAAGATATGGTTTTTGTTTCAAAAAGTCCTTAAAATTATTAAAAAGTTAGTTTAAATATGGACAAAATAACTCTTGTCCATTCAATATGGCTGTAAAATTTGCTTCCTTTTTTTGTAACAAAAAGTCTCTTGTCCAATACGTATATTAAATATTGATATGGCTTTATTTTCAATGGTGTCTCTTGTCCAATGTATAGCAGCACCACATCATACAATAACAAATTATAACAAAAAATATTGTAAAATAGAATATAACATTATATATATATATATAAGGGAAATATTTAATGTGGTAACACTGTTAATATACCTAGCAGCTGACAAGTAGGTTTCAACATATGTGTTTTCGAGACAGTGGTTATGAGTTTGGTTGTAGCTTGTTCCTTCTCTCGTTATCTAGCTATGTTGGCATATATTGAACAATATTTTGGTGATTTTTTTGTTGTTCAATGTGTTATTTACATGTTTGTGTTTCTTATGAACAGTATAAGACTTTACTAGTTTGTTTTAAGCAATAGATTTTTATCAAGTGGATCATAATCCCACTAAAACATAAACTATTGTATGGAACTACAGACTGTTACAGTATTATACATTGTTTTAGTATGGAGCATAATCAGGCCAATAAGCAAGACATGCAAAAATCTAGTGTTAACCTTGTAACTAAAGGGAAAAGTAGTAAATGCGCCAGAGATTTTGAACACTGGAAAAAAACTGTGGTGAAAAAGCATCATTATACTCTTAAAAATTTACCAAAACATCCCCACTGTTCACATGCTACAAGTAAGTTTAATTATAGCGCATTAACTATGCAGGATATTTGTTAATCTAATCAGAACTTTTATAAATTTTATAAAGAAAAAGATAAGGGAACTCGAGACAATTTCATTCTTAATTGTAAGACCAGTGAATCTCCTAACAGAAAAAGAGCAAGAGGAGAACGGAAGCAAGTAACGCAAACAAATTCTTTATTCCACGCACAACAGATGGACAAAACAAACTCAAGTACGCAAGAAAGCTTTTTCTAAAATACTAGGTGTTACAGAGAAAAGAAAACAGTATGTCTGCAGAAGACATTTTTTAATTGGAAGTCTTCCTACAGAAGCTAGAGATGATGGTCACAGATCCCATTTTTATGAAAATGAAAGGGCTGCATTAAAGTCCTTTATCAAAAAAATAGTTGCCTTAGAAAAAAATTACCGCAGAATGTCATGTAAAACATGACAGTATCTGTCCAGATACCTGAATTTTTCAAAGCTACATAAAATATATACAATAATGCTGAAGGACTTTCAATTCCCTATACTTACTTTTATGATGTTTTTGCCACTGATTATAATTTAAGTTATGGCTCTTCAGTAGATAAATATTCCAAATGTTGTCAGTAAGAACAAAAGAGAAGGCTGGAGACAGCTTATTCAAACAGAATTTGAACCTCATAAAAAAAAAGAAGTGATATTTTTTATTCTCTCCTTTGAAACGGAGGGGAAATAACACTATCGTTTGATTATCAGAAAAATAATGTACTTCCAAAGATCCCAGACCAAGCAGTTTATTACCACCATCAGTTTTATATATATAATTTAACAATATATGAAGGCGTTTCGAAAGATAAACAACCAAAAGATAAGGTTAATATTTATACGTGGACAGAAGCAGATGCCGCAAAGGGATTGTTCAGATAGCTTCTGCCATTTTTCACAAATTACAGATGACTAATTTTGAAGGATGTACTACAATATGCCTGTTTACTGATGGTGTGGCCGGCAGAATAAGAATTCTGCCGTGCTATTCATGCTAATGTGTTAGTTTATAAACTATGCACAATTGCATGTGTTTATAAACTACAGTCGAGTACCTTCAGATTGGGTTTTCGGTCAGATTGGGTCATAACTTCAACATCTAGAGTAGTATGAACTATTCAAGAACCATG
Organism: Lycorma delicatula; assembly: GCF_047948215.1. Classification (NCBI taxonomy): domain Eukaryota; kingdom Metazoa; phylum Arthropoda; class Insecta; order Hemiptera; family Fulgoridae; genus Lycorma; species Lycorma delicatula. Next base: position 68,485,460 of record NC_134464.1, on the reverse strand, counting down.
GAACTGTTTTCAAACTGACTGATGGCAGTACTGTGTATGACTGGAAAGAAGCTTGAGAAAAAGTAATGAAAAAAGCTTGCCCAGTTTCATTTTAAGTAGACTCCCACAAATTGATTTACATCTAAAGTACTAGTTAAAGGAGAACCGTGATACCAAATAGTTATGGGTACTTTCAAAAAAATTCTTAAACCAAAACAAAAGCTGTTATGGTTCAAATTAAATATAGTAAAGGCAATTCCTGTAAAAACAAATGTTGAGGATGTGAAGTACACCTGTTACTTCTACATTTTGGGAACGAGACTGGAAGGTGAACCCAGACTTATTATTTTATAAAAATGTCATTTCTGGTAAACATATTGACTGCAAAGATTCGGAAGATGAATTGCAAGGTGGTATGATGGAAGATGCTAAATGTATACTTTTAAATAATTAGGTAAATTTATTATTTTCTTCTTGTACTTTATAAAATTGTAATAACAACAACTTAATTTACTTTAATTGATAAACCTCCAATTCTGTCATATTAAAAGACTCATATAGGCCTAATGCTTTATCGTGTTTTTTTTTTGTAATATAAATTTTTTTTGTAACAAAGAATTGTTACTCTTTTTTTCAGTATTAAATTGTATAATTTTTTGACAACTTTCTTCTACTGTCTTTTGAACCAGATTGTCTCTTATCTGAAGATTTTCGTTCCAAAGCACCTCTTGTTCTTGTTTTAATTACAAAATATCTTTTGCCCAAAATTATTTTATTTACTTTTAATGAGTTCCTTTCATTACCTATTTTTTTGATAATTTATGTTTCTATTAGATGTATAAACATGACAGATACTTTTTTCTGCTTATACCTTATTCAGTTAGCTTATAGAGTTCAAGTAAACAAATTGCATATATGACTGTTCAGGTGGCCAATTCACAAGCATCTCATGTAAATCCCTGATGAATGTAAAAGTAAACTATGTCAGGTTAATATTCAGTAGTTAATATTCAGCTATTTTAAATTATTAACTATGATTTAAATTTAAATGAAGACATTTTATTTGAGTTTTTTAAGAGTTATGAAACTGTCAATTGTCCACAAACAGCAAAATTTCACTAATATCTTAGATTAAATTTCTATGATAAGCAAATAATAAATTCAATTCAGTTTTGTCATCTGAGTGCAAGAAATCCATAGCGCTGTCAGTGTTGAGATACTACAGCATCCCAACCCCATAGGGGAAGACACCTGCCTTGTGACACTTCCAGTCGCCACACCACCCCTCCCATAGCCCTGATGGGCTTTCAGGCTGAATTTTGTTTTCTATTATATTGTCCAATTCCCAATAGTTGGTTCAATAGTAAGAAACAGTTTTGCCACTGGATCTTGTTAGCTCATCAATCTTATATACATTAAGATTACTTTTAAAATGTGAAACCTTCATTCTTTTTCAAAGACATGGCTGGAATTCTTTCCTTTTTACATGAATGATAAGGAGCATTGTCTAAGACAATAATTGAATTATCTTCCAGAGGAGGTAACAGTCCATTTCTCAATAAATAAAATTCATGTACTTTTTTACAAATCTTGTTTTTATTGAAATGGCAACTTTTTCTTCAATTGATCTAAGGGATTTTGTGTTTTAGGAAACTGTATTTCATTAGTAGATTCATACTTGTAAATCACATTGTACGCAGAAGCAGCACAACTTTCACTTATCCTTTACTTTCCTTATGTTAGCAGTTTATTAATAACATCTGAAATCAATGCATAATTGGATTACTCTGTAATTTGCTTTTGTAAGCATTTAAAATGATGTATTTTTCAGCACAACTTAAGGGGTTTTTTGCAACCATTTTTTTGGAGGGGATATCAGTAATCGCGCATTATTATCAATTGAATCAGTATCAGACATGGTGTCAAAATAACGGTATAACTCAAGTTGTACAGACACAAATCTAGAAATACACTACATTCAAATTCCAGTAAACTTAAACGATTGCATTATATTAACTTTAAATAACATTAGAGTAAATAAATAACAGAAACACAAAAATTGAACACAAGAATGAAAGAGTGATCATATGAAAAGATCAATGGTTTTAATAGAACTGATAGACATTACATTATATAAACTTTTGATTATATTAACTGCCTTATTACAAATTTATTATACGGTGACGATATACGAGTAATGATTGTAGTGTTGTATATAGATATGGTCGCATTGTGAATCAGTACTGTTACAAGGGACATCACAACAGAAACATGATGTAACAAACACAAATGCTACGTTTGTTTATTCTTCAATCTACAAGCTAACTGAATATAGATAGTTGTAAAATTTTATCTCCACAAATTTTTTTTGTGGTTTATCACAAATTTCACTCAAAGGACAAGGGAGGGATGTTTGGGAAACGAGCTCCTCATTTTGTAGAATTAATTTTTTTATATTCCTTGAATCCACTTTCAGCAATATCAAAGAATTCTCCAGACTATTGCAATAATGATGAAAAAACAATACTGTACTTATTAAATTAATTAGGTATATAAGTGAAATTTAGAAGGGGCAAAACTAAGCTTTTGTTTGTTGAAAAGGTTTTTACAATTTTTTTTTAATTCCATGCAAAAAAATCCATATGAATAATAATTTATAATATCAGTTAATTAAATTATGTTAGAGTATTTATTTATTATTGATAGAAAAATTTAAATATTTTAGTGTTTATTTTAAATTTCATTTTTATTTTTTTTATGGCTTTATGATAATTGTTTTATGGCAGATGGTTACAATCATGTATTTAATGTTGGTAACAGTTCCTTGATGTACTTTTTTTAATTATGATCAAATCTGTATCATAACAGAAATATAATAATTTTTACTTGTTTTACAAAACATTATTTAATTTTATGTCAGGACTTGCTAATTATGTGAGATTCCAATTATTAATGAGGTAAACTAAAGATACATTTTTTAGTTAATGGTGAGTGAAATCATAGAAAATATAAACATTTGCAATTTTTTTTATGGTATCATATTAATGCTTATGCTAAAATCCTACTACCAATATTTTTTTTATATCAAACCAACATATAAAAATAGAATTAGTTCCTAAAGATTTCCTGAATGCTTGCTGTAGAACATTTTGTTTTACATTATTGTATCTTTTAAATTTTCTGATGTATGAATTTTCTGAAACTATATATTTCTTATTATTATTCCATCTATTTAGAAAATTTTTGATTAAAATATCAATCCTGACTGTTACCCTGAATGTAAGTGGTTTCCCAAAAATTATAACAATTATAAATATTATTCAATAAGTCTATCAGATAGCTTGATAAAGTTAATGTAACTCCTGGAGATATTTTTGAATCTTTAATTTCCACTCAAAAATTTTGGTTTTAAAGATTCATAACACTCAGATGTTAGACAGCATAATCATCTCACATAATCCTGAAATGTGATCAAGGTAACTTGGTTGTTAAGAAAGTGCTATGTGAAGATGAAAAATGATATTAGTTTACTCATAGAATCAGTAAGAATTATATGGGCTAGGTGGACTGAAGGAACAAGAAAAGTGGTTGAAACCACTTTATTTGTATACATTTATTTGTATAATTACAAATATTATACTATTATTTACATATTGCTGAATCAGTTGAAATATTATTGTTTAAAATAATACGTCACCAAGCTAATCACAGGCTTATCATTTTGAAAATGAAGAGACCTTTAAGTTATGAGTAGCGTTACATGATTTAATGAAGTTAAAATAATAGATTACAATAGGTATATGTGGACCCCTATCTACCTCAGTAGAAATGAAGCTCAAATTCTTGGACTAATCATTTATCAAAGTCAATAAGTAATTTTTGTTGCAACAAGAAATTAAGTTATAATTTAACAAATAACCACAAAGTAGCTTTACTTTTTGTAAACAGTCAGGTTAAAAATTCAGCTTCCTGTATAGAATCAGGAATAGCAATCATTACACTGGTCAACATAAAATTTGGAACTGAAAAGGGAGCAGGTGTTATATATAGTATTTTATATGCTGAATCTGAATATGTATTCTGAAACAACCCATCACGTAACATTCTAAGTTACAACCCCTTAAATTTATTTGTTCCATCATTCATTGAAAACACGATACAAATAAGTTAGTATATCTGTATGTTTGCTTATTCACATCTGATTTATATTGTGATTATGCTGTGGACCTACATTTTATACATAACAATCGAATGATGTCATTTCATGTCAAGCCAGACATATATAGACATGTCAGTGAGTCAAAAAATGAGTAATTCAACATGATGAAGCTTTCTTCAGTAACAGTTGAGCTCTTGACATGACTTGCTGTGTTCTTTAGTTGAGGTGAAACAATCCTTGTGTTTGATAAAACACAAGGATTGTTTCATAAGTGATGTCATAAATTTAGTGAAAGATTTTAATGACAACTTTTGGTATTATTTTATTGAACATCAAGATTTATTAAGTTGAGTACCTTTCTGTCTCCCTCTCTCTCTCTCTCTCTCTCTTGCAAGCGAGTGCGTGCGCGCGCGCGCGCGCGCTTTATTGCATTCCATGGTGAAGCAATTTTATGAAGTATTTTAAGTAATTAAGTATTTATAAATTAAAACTTATTTTTATAACTAAGTAAGTATTTCTGTAATATTTCAGTTTATTTCATTCATTAAAATATTTTGAATTTTACAAGGAATAAAAATTGGACTTGTAAAAATTCTCCAAATATTTTTTGTAACATTTGCAGAGAATTCACCATGAAAAATCAACAAAAACCAGTATCAAATCTGCTGAAAACTGTTTATAAAGATTATTTTGACTGTCCCTTGGGAGACCAAGATAAATCTTGGAAGATAATCTCTGAAGTTAAATTTCCACATGTGAAGACACATTTCCACATGCATCAAGTGCTTCGTTAAACTAACGTAGTGGTTAAAAGGAAAAAAAGAACATTTGCCTTTTGGTGTACCTATGATTTGGCAAGAGCCTACAAATCATTATGATGACTGCTATTTTCACTTTACAAATGTTACTGGTTTCAATTCAAACAATAAAAGCAGTATTGCATACCCAAATGTTCATTCAGCTATGAGACCAGTACTTCATGGTGTTGATTTATAGATTCTGATGGCTCCAACTTCTTGGAAATAAATCTCTGATTCCCAGAAGGCTCAACTGATGAATCCACAAATTCAATAGATATTAATTACATTCCAGAAGAATCAAATAGTGAACCTCACCTCATTACACAAGCAGAACTGAGCGACCTAATTTGTGACTTGTATTTGTTAAAACAACATGCAGAACTCCTAGGTTCATGTCTTAAAGAATGGAATTTATTAAACAAGGATACTAAAATTTCAGTATACAGAAATCAAAACGAAAATTTACTGAAATACTTTAAAAGAGATGTTTTAATCTGTTCCTGCCATAATGTTAGGAGGCTAATGTCTGAACTGTACATTGAACCTATTATTCACGATTGATGTTTATTTATAGAATCATCAAGAAGAAGCTTAAAGGCAGTGTTGTTGAATAACTCGAATAAGTTTTCTTCTACACTGGTAGCACATGCTGTAGGAATGAAAGTATTTCAAAAATTTTAAAAGCTGTTAAGGATGATGAATCATACTTAACAGCTCTTTTAATTGTTCTCATGGCAAATCATGTCTGACCTGAAAGTGATAGGGCTTCTTCTCACTCTCCAGAGTAGCTTTATAAAATATATGAGTTTTGTATTTGAGGGATAGTCAGGCTACAGATAAACACTATTTAATTAAAGACTGGCCAAAAAGAAATCAAATTACCCCAGGAAAGGAAAATGTTGTCAATATTCCTGTTTTTGAAGCAGATCATATTATTTTATCATCTCTATACATAAAACTAAGCCTGATAAAGGATTTTGTAAAAGCATTAGATCATTAGATAAAGATGGAGATGGGTTTAGATATTTAGCTGAGGTATTTTCAAAATTAAGTGAATTAAAAGAGGGAATATTCAATGGGCCACAAATAAGAAAATTAATTTGTGAAAATATATTTGACAGCAAACTGAATCCTAAAGAACTAGCAGCATGGGAGTCATTCAAAGATATCGTTACTGGTTTTCTATGAAACAAAAAAGGCTGAAAACCATTATCAGCTTATAAATGAGCTCTTAGTGTACAAATTTTAGGCTGCAGAATGTCATTGAAAATTAATTTTTTACATTTTCGTTTGGACTTTTTCCTATTGGGTGACATCAGCAACGAACAAGGAGAAAGGTTCCTCCAAGATATATTACAGATGGAACAACATTATCAAGGCTGATGGGATGAATCTATGATGAGCGACTACTGTTGGATGATAAAAAGAGAAGACTGCACTGAACACAAAAGGAAAATAAAAAAAAGTAAATTAAGATAAACGTAAATCTCTACAATGTAAAGATAGGAATTTTAATTGTAATTACTATTATTATTATTTTTGTATAACTATTATTTAAGAAGTTTCTCAATATTTTAAAGGATCATAACTAAAAATCTGAGGATGATAAAGAAAAACTGATTCTATTTTAATATTCAGCATAAAAAATACATTCTAATTCACTTACTTTTAACTCAGTTCCAAATTATTATTTTTTTTTTTTGACCTGTGTGTTAATCAAATAGCAATAGTAATAATTGGTTTGAACAATGAAAATAATTTTTTCAAAAAATATTTTTGTCAAGATAAGGCATTGTTATTTCAGACTAATCATATAAACCGCAGAGCTTGGGATAGATTCATCTGAAAACCCCTCTTTTTTCTGATTAACCAATAACCTATAACTGATACTTGTTTACTATTTACTGAAATGTCACCAAAATGCTATTATCATTTCTCAGTTACGCTGACATCAAACCCAAATAAAAGAAACATATTATTAAAGAGTCTTTTGATTCTGTTGAGTAGAATTCTACATTGAATAACTTATACATGTAAGTGATGTGTATGCAAAAAGCACAGGGGAAAATTGAGAACTGTGTCAAAATCAATATTTTTACACATCCTATATTAGCCCGGTTGTGACAACTCTCAAATTACATATTTAAATTTTTTTAACAGATTTTGTAAATGCTTCTGGTAATTTTTTTATCAGCAACATGATGTAAGTCAATTCTCAACGGACAGTTTTGTAAATCTGTAGTAGCAGTATGATTTGTTTCTTTTAAATTGGAAACCTTTGTAATACTAATTTATTGAATAGTTTTTAGGAACTTTATCTGCTTTTATCCCTATAAGTAAAATGCATATTTATACTCTTTATTATTACAATGCTTTTAAATTATCAGTTATTAGTAACCATAAAATTAAATTTTAGTTATTTTACATTTGCGGTTTTATAAATATAACATAGAAATTTACGTACATAACTTTAACATTTTATGCATTAATTCTTTCAACCTCTACTTCATGGACACACGTTTTTCAACACATATTATATCTCTTACACTATTTAACAACACATAATATAGTCATTGCATAATATAAACACTATTGCACTTAAAAACAACACAAAATAATTTATACAGGCATAATACTGACAATATGCCAAATCAGGGGTGTACCCAGTAGCTCATTTTAGTGTTTAAAGAAGCTGGTATATAACAGATATTATATTTTTATATAAAAGTCCATTTAAGGCTTATAAAATGCCTGGTCCAGGCTTTCTTCCATCGATCAAAACTGATCTATATATCCATACAACTAATCTTTTCCTATGTAAATACTGTAACAATTTTTCTTACAACCTAATTGTTCCTACCACTTCCTCGCTGGGTATACCCTTGTACGTATATTTATTAATATTATAGTAAGATGGAAAATTTTTATAAAATATATATGCAAAAATTTTTTTTAAACTTTTTTGTATTAATTTTTTAGTTCATTTGATTTTTAATTACCTGAAGACATATTATGAAGATATTTTACATTACTTAGATTTTAATTATCATTATTTGATTAGATTAAGTATTGCAGTACCGATTTATCATATATAAACTTTGTAATAGATTCTGGCATTTAATGGATTTAATTACATTTATGTACAATAAAGCTGCTAATCCAAAAGCAAGTTATCCACATATAGTAAACTTCAGAATTTATAGACTCTGATCCAGTTTGAATTAAAATAATTGATTTTAATGATATTTTCATAGAAAAATCCTTGGTTAAAATTATGTTAAAAAACATCCTTTATGAGCTCAATATTCCTTTATGTTGTCATTAATTTTTTTTTTTTTATATATGATAATCTGTTTGATTATCAATTTTAATGAGCAATACTAATCTGGATCAATAAATAAATCTGGATCTGGAAGCAATATTAATCTGGATCCTATGAGCTATCACTATTTTTTTTTAAATCGATACTCTGAATGTTGATTATAAATTCCTGTTTTTCTATTATTAATTATCAAAATTTATATATCGTTTTTTTTTTTCATTATTGTTAATTATAAATAGTAAAACTGTCTAATTTAGAATGTATAAGGTGAAGCTTAGTTCAAATTAGGGAGAAGTCTGAATTTTATGAAAATTTTAAGTGTAGCTTGATTTGCCACAAAGTAGGTTATTTTTGCTTCTTGAAGTTGATTTATAGACTTTGACCAGACACTTCATCTTGTGTCAGTAGATAAGAGCATCAGCAGAATAATTTTCTTTTGCAGATTAATTTCTGACTAAACTAAACAAAGTTTATTCCATCCAATTCATCTTCATTCTAGCTCTTTTCCCAACAAATTAGAAAAAAATCTTAAGATTCTATTTCTTTGCTTTTTTATAGTTTGAGATTTTCTGTCTGATAATTCACAAAACTTAACAGGCATTTGTCAGATTGTTTATGATTTACATCTAAGGGTAACTTCACAAGTGAATGAAAAAAGACGAGTTGGAAGACAAGAACATGTAGTAATTGACTTTTCACCTCTGCCAGTCAAATAATTATCTGATAGATTTCTGAAGAATCCTAATTTCAGCCAAAGGTTTGATATCGTATTATTTTATTTTTAAAGTATATCATGGAAATTTTCTATCCTAACAAAAAAAATTAATTGGAGAAAAATATCTTTGCTCGGTCTTTTAATATTGTACAATATTAACAGATGGTCCAATAATTAAAGAGACAAATGGCAAAATAAAAACAACTTAACAGAATAAACTGAATCTGTCTGATATTCGAGTTGGTAACTCTGACAGAAAATAGCTGTTTGAAAAGAATTTCCATTATTGTAACCGATTTTATTTCAGAACATTGGTACCGCTTGAAATGTGTTCCAAGGAGAAACAGCTTTCCATAATAAAATTTTTATTTTCTGAAAGTGTAAAACCAGCTGAAATTCATTCAAGGGTGTTAAAGCAATATGGTAAAAAGATATTAACCACACAAATTTTTAAAATTGCATTAGCATAGACCAGACAGAACAAGTGTTACTGATTTTCCTTCCAGCAGAAGACCAGCGGAAGTTTTAACTTTACAAAATCACATGACAGATCACTTATTCACTAGAACAGACACATAAAAATTTGGGAAATTGCTGAAATTTGTAGTGCGACTATTATCATTGTCCAACCCAGTAACTATGAAATGTTGAATTACCACAAAGCACATTCAAGTTGGGTTGCAAGATAATTGACTCAAAATTATTAAGTAACTGAATTCATATTTGTAAGGAAATTAAATAATGGTTTCTAACAGAAGGTGATGCTTTTTTAAACCATAAAGATGAAACTTGGATTCATCATATTTAGGCAGAATCCTAATATCAGAATATGGAATGGAAACATCCAAGGTTGTCTGCTGGGAAAAAGTTCAAAATCTACACATCAGTCAGTATAATGATGCTAACAGCGCTTTCGGCCTATAAAGTTTATTGGGACCAAGGAGTTTGTTTAGAAAAACAATGTACAGTAAATAGTAAGTACTATTGTGACATGGTAGAAAATAAAGTGAAACCCACAATAAGATGGAAACATCCTGGTTTACTCTCCAAAGGCGTAATCCTTCTACATGATAATACCCAGCTCTGTATAACTAAAAAAATACAGGAAGCTATTCAAAAGTTAGGTTTGAAGGTGTTGCCAGATTCATCTTACTGTCCCTATCTCGTACCACCAGATTTTTTGCTTTGGTCTTCACAAAGAGTTTTTATTTACGAAGATCAACAACAATGAGCTGATCAAGAATGACACTCAGACACGGCTAAAAAATCTTTTACTACTGGAATATGAAAGCTCACAGGAAAATGGGACAAGTGCCTAAATGTAGCCAACAATTATGTTGATAGTAGTATTAGTTTCAATGTCATTGAATAAATAATTTTTCTAGTCATTATTCTCTTTAATTAATGAATCACCCTCGTAAAACAAAGCCCAAAGTTAAAAAAAGGTAAATGAAAATTGTATTGAGGTCTTAATCTGTGAAATGAAGATCATAGTATATTCTCTCTGACAGTTTTATCTGGTGGAGAGGCACATTATGTCTTTTCTAGTAAAGTAGGAAAAGAGAAATGCTATCAGAAGAGTGAAAGTAAAGAATAGGTCAGTATAGGTACAACAGGAATGGCAGGCCACCAGATTCAGACCATTGGAGATTAATATTTTTATTTTTAAATAAGTTTCAACCCATCTCATTTTCAATATTCTCTAACATCAAGGTTGATGTTTTCAAAAAATCATTACTGATAATTCTTTGTTTTTGTAATTTGTTTTATATCAAAAATTCTGAAACTTCTGAATTGTATTCTCTTACCTTAACTTTTACCTCCTACTTTCACTACACTCTTCTTATAGTTTGTTCCACACATTTAATCCAACTTTGCCCAAAGAGCATAATAATTTAGAAGGAACTCTACTGATAATTAAAAGTTGCAAACACAATTTGATTTATTTCAGATTAGAATGTGTTAATGAATTAGACAAGAGTTTACATAGACAAACAAGTTCTTCAGTAATTGTAATTTAAAAGTAGAAATTGTAATGGATTTTTACAGGTTTTGGAATGTGTGTCTGTATACTTGGTTAATTGTTTTTTTGGTTTAGCATTATAATTTTGCTGTTTTATTTTCAAATATGTTCTTTCTGAAAGAATGATTAAATGTAGTTTTAAATTATTTTCTTGTTCAGCTGTGGATTAACATCAATTCTAAAAGTGTGAAATCTGTGTTGATGAGGTTTTACAGCATACCTTAATAAATTATTATATAAAAAAATGAATATTTTTGGTTGTTGTTTACGAATATTATACTCAAATGAATTGCAAAACTATTTCTGAAGTTTTACTATTATGTATTTATTTTAATTTAAATTTAAGTTAACTCTGATAAAGGGTATGTATGCTTTGAAACCATTAAGGCACTATAGTAGTGTTTCTCAACCTTTTTTTATGGTGGACCGGTAAAATTATAGAAAAA